>NC_057810.1:81468110-81478070 GCF_018294505.1 Triticum aestivum
GATAAATTTAGTTGAGAAAAAAAGTGGAATGACATGGGCTAAGGGGTATAAACTACTGTTTATTCATGCATGAGCTAATTCAGTTCATTCTAGATGAATTTTCTACTCAATCATGTAACATGCACTCTCTTTGCTGAACAGCTCAAATGGCCGAGGCTGTACTTATTGCTGTGACGAAGATTGGTTCCATTTTAGGAGATGGAAGTCATCAATGCCATCATATCCGAGCTCTCTGTAGAAGTTACTAATCTGAAAGAACTGCCGGTAAAGATTGAGCAAATAAGACAGCAACTGAATATGATGAGTAATGTAATAATGCAGATAGATAATGTATACCTGAGTGTCGGTGTACAAAATTTTGTACGGGTACTTCTACTTCTGTATCCTTACTAGTGCACGGGCAGTCACAACTACACCTGCAGCAGGGCTTAGCGGGGTAGAGGAAGACAAAACCAAAAGACTACCAAGGCAGATACTCGAAGAACAAGGGGCAGAGAGCGAGCTGGACCACCCCCAGCAAGGGTCTTGCCGGGGCGACCTGCACAACACCAGCAAGTCCATCACCCTTGGGGCTGAGAGCTCTGACACCATCGACAATGTTAAAGACCAAGATCTGGAGGGTACATGTCTGGTAGCATACAGATCCTCGTAAAGATTGACATCCCACAGATCCACGTGGGACCAGAAGATAAAGACCCCCGGCAAGGCCCTTGCCGGACGACTCCAAGGCCCCCGGCAAGCCTTGCCGGGGACGATCACTGGGCCGCGGCCAGGCCCACGCCGACAAGGTTTCGCCACCTCACCACCACTCTAGTGCGACGATAGGCGTGCCAGCTAAGCAGGCGCCTGCGTGGCGGCATGTAGATCTTTGTGGAAGCTTTACCATTGTGCCAACGCAGCAGCTAGTTAGCCAGCGTGGCACTGCACGCCTTGTCAGCCTAGACGCGTGTCGAAGCAAGGAGGAGCGGCGAAAGACGGGATGACTTCTGTTGCCATCCCCGATAAAGCAAGAGGACACGTAGGCAGCGCATTTAAATGCGTTTGTCCTACGTTGACCGAGTGATAAGCTCGATCACTGTAGCTTGCCACCTCCTGTGTGCCACTGTGGTAACCCCTTTGCATATAAAAGGAGGCCCAAGGCATACAGAGAGACGATTCGAACTTTTGGACAAGGCACGCACCGTAGCTAGTTCAAAAGCTCAAGAACACATATATCCAGATGAGCAGGACTAGGGTATTACGCATCTTTGCGGCCCGAACCTGGGTAAAAATCCTTGTGTGCTAACGGCTCGACCTGCTCTTCGTGAAGCTAATCCCCCGCCGAACATAGAAGGGATCCTTGTGACCCCATAGGTGTTCGGTTTCCCCGACATCTTTGGCGTGCCAGGTAGGGGGGCATTAGTTGTGAGAATCTGGTCTATTAGTTAGTACAGTAGTCTCTTCATCGCCATGGCGCCGAAGAAGAAGAAGATCACAGCGATCGGCCCGTCCGGGGCCACACCGCCCGCACCTGCGCGGACGGGCGACGTGGCGGGCGCCAGTGGTGAAGGAGATCAAGGTCGTCCGCGCCACCCTGGTGCGAGGGGCGGTGCGAGCGGTGTGGATTTCGGGCTCATTTGAGCACGGGCTCAGCAGCGAATTTTCGATGGCGATGCCCTTTTTATATCTGCAGATAGTAGGAACACAATGTTTCTTTGTAGCTCAAGCTACATGGAACCTCTTATCCTCAACCCTCCAGCCTTGCTTTGAGATCCGTACTCTCCAACTAACTTACAACAAGCAAATTTCTCTTTTTTTGTTTCTCTAAAATGAAACCATATATGAACTTCAAACTTTGCAGATTTCTCTTTTTTGTTTCTCTAAAATGAAACAATATAAAAAATGAAGATCTGAAAGTTTTTTCCCAGATGAAAAAATATTGTTGTTGTTCTACAAAATTTGAAGTTTATTTGTTGTGTCGTTTGAGAAAAAAAAAGACAAATGTGTCTGCACGGATCGCGATGCAGAAATGGATGGCAAAGATAAGGAGTACCATGTAGTCTAAGCTACAGAAAACTACACTCTAGTAGGAAACATGACAGAAATGATCGTGAACAAGTGGCACGCCCTCCAAACCAATTCCCGACGAGCTCTAAAATGGAGGCTCACGGGCTTGATTTGGTACACCCTTCATAAATTGTGGCAATCCGAAGCCGGACAATGATTCTGCTAGCTTTTTTTCGGCCAAAATAGCCATATCAACAGTTATTATGCCATTCGTGATTAATTTGAAATGCTTGTCGATCGATGGAAGTATCATATTAGGCTGCATGTCTATGATTGCAGGAATGGCATGAGGAAGCAGCATAATCCTCAGGTAAAAAAAAAAGCAAACATAATCCTTTTTGTATTTTTTTTTGCGATGGATCCTTTTTGTAGTTGTTGCTGCTACAATCATTTTTTTATCATAAAAAATGATTGCAGCTGCAGCTACTACAAAAAGGATTATGTTGCTTCCTCATGCCATTCCGTTATACTGCATCTGGTTCATTTTACTCTGTGTATTAGATTTGTGTCAAGTCAAACTTTACAAAGTTTGAACAAATTTATATTAAAAAATATCAACTACATTACCAAGTATATATACTATGAAACTATATTTCATAATGAATCTAACAATATTGATTTGGCATTGGGAATATTGATAGTTCTTTCTATAAGTTTAGTCAAAGTAGAGATACTTTGACTTCAGACAATACTTATATGCAGACTAAAAAGGACCGGAGGGAGTAGATGACTCGCACTATCGGCGAGACAGCAAGATTTCACTGCCTTCTTTTACAAGGAACAAGTCACAAGTTTTATTTCTTAAGCTAACTCAATAGAACTGATGTCCAAATTAACCTTAGCCACCTCACAAAATATTCTTCCCAACACCTAAAAAAACAAGAAAGACATCGAAAATTGTGAAATGAGGACAAGCTTATTGCAGTACTTTTTTAAGAAACATATTTCCACATCACAAAAGAATTTTAAAAAAATTTGTACATGCACAAATACAAATATAACATATTCAAGAAAAATTTAATAACAATATACTCCCTCTGTAAGGAAATATAAGTGTTTAGATCACTAATGTAGCGATTTTTTTTTGTGTAGACTAAAGTAGTGATCTAAACGCTTTTATATTTCTTTATGGAAGAAGTACTTTCATAGGTAGTGTAGACAAAAAAAAATATGTGCATAAATATGGGCCAGTTTTTCATTGTTGGGCCAGGATTATTTTATTTTGGGAGCTTGCGAATCATAATATTTTGAACAAAATTGTACAGATCCATCGCAAATACATACAAGCTTTCACTGGCTTGTTTTTGAATTTTCATGAATCTTGGAAATATCTTTTTTTTTATCGTTTGGAAAAAGGGCTCCAGTGGGCCCGTCCGTTGAGCCCGTCCTCAGTACCATTATTTTGATCGCTTCCTAATCCTAAGATTAGTAGCTACTACTAGTTGGTTGGGGTCAAGACAAGAGTAACGAGTCTGATCATCTTCAAATTTTGCCTTCTTCGCTACCTGCCGCATCCTCGTCTCGGCCGAAGATGGACCGATTTTTGACGACAGTATGTATCCTATATTTACGTACGTACACTTAGTTAAGAGCACGGGTGTAGCTTATAGTGATTTGCGTACATATTTCGTGAAACTGCAGGTACTTCCAGTCATCCGGCCGCACCGTGCGGACAGGAGCAATGGCTGCTACTGCTTGGCCACGGGACATCTGGAACCATTGGGCCATCCAGATCCTGGTGATCTTCATCCTCGGGCTCCAGATCGCCCTCTTCCTCTTTGCCGGGATCCGCAGGCGTGGAGGCCACCCGGTGCTGCGGTTCCTGCTCTGGCTGGCGTATCAGCTGGCTGACTGCACCGCCACATACGCCCTCGGCCACCTCTCCCTCGCAGGCGCTGCAGGCGCACACCCGATTGTCACGTTCTGGGCGTCATTCCTCCTGCTGCACCTCGGAGGCCCGGACAACATCACCGCCTCCTCTTTGGAGGACAACGAGCTCTGGAAGCGGCACTTGCTGAATGCCATCCTTCAGGTGTCCGGAGCCGTGTATGTCCTCTACGAGTATTATCGCGGACATGGGCACATTGCTCCGGCTTGCCTCCACCTTGATGTTGGCCATCGGTGCTGTGAAGTACGGGGAGAAGACGTGGGCGCTCATGCGCGGCAACCTGGACAGAATGCGAGCCTCTCTCAGGAAGAAGAAGCAACCACATGCCATGCATGGACATTTTCACCCTCAAGATCAAGTGTTAAAGGATGGAGAATTAGATGAGGAATCCCTTGTGCGACAAAAACAGAGGATGGCTGTCCTCCCCTTGTCCCCCTCCGTCCCCTCCCCTGCCGGTGGCCATGGCCCCCTCGCCCCTCCCTCTCCCCCTCCCCCCCGCCTGCCCTCGGTGGCGCGGGCCTGCGCCTCCTGCTCTGGGCGTTCGCCGTCCCCGTCGCTGGCTCCCTTGGCGTCGGCGCCCTTCCTTAGCGCGCGGTTCTGGGCGCTCGGCGATTTGGAGGATTAGGCCTCTGACTCCGGCTCGGAGGGGTGCGCCCCGCCGTTGGGTGTGCCGGTGGTGGTTCCGGGGCCTGTGGCTGGTCGTTCCCGGAAGTTTGCTCCGGGCGGTCGGGGCAGACCGGTGGCGCTGCCGTCGGGGTCTCCTGGCTGGTCGCGTGTTGGGCGCCGCCGTCGCGTGGTGGGTGTGGATCCGGCTTCCTCGCAGGTGTGTGTTCCCCTTCGCCCCCCCTCCCCCGGCCTGCTGTGGCTCCTGATCTGGGTGGGTTGGCTTCTCCAATCGTTTCTCCTCCCTGCTCTCCTGCTCCCCGGCCGGGGCCGGCGGCGACGGCGGCGGGGGCGCCGGTGCGCCTGGTGGCAGTTGGTGGCCTAACCCTAGATCCGGGTGGCTCGGAGGGCTCGGGGGGCCTTGCTGGGCCTGTGGGCCTGGTGGCCTCTGCTGGGGTTCGGCCCGGTCCGCCCGCTCCACCGGCCCTGTCGTCTTTTATTTCTTTCCCTCCCCTTCTGTCCGTGGGCCCGGGGCAAGTGGTAGTGGCCACTGCGCCTCGGCCTCCCCCCCTTTGGCCCGGGCTTCGGTTGCAGCCTGTTCGGCCCAATCTGGCTCGGCCTGCTGTGGCTATATATGGGTGCACCGCGGTGCCCTTCCCCCCTTCCTAGGGTTTCCGGCCTCCGCCGCTGATATTCACAGGGCGCGTCGTCCCATTCGCCACTTCTCCAGATCCGCTTCTTCCCCACCCCCCGTCCTCCTCTCCTTTGCCGACGCGCTCGCCATGGACAAGTCGAGGACCTCCTCCTCCGAGGCCTTGTCGGGGAGCAAGAGGGCTAGGGAGTCCTCGCCGGGCTCTGGTGCTGTTTTGGCCTTTGAGGCTGAGCTCCGCTCTAAGCTGGTGGCTGACCGGGCGGCGCACGGGCCTGTGCTTGCGGGGGAGGAATGGGAGGCGAGGTCGGACCGCTCCGTGGCCAGATCTGGGACGGCGCTCCCTGGATCTGGTGCTGGGTCGGGGTCGGGGCCGGATCCGTGGGAGGCTGTCGCGGCTTCGACGGCTGGTGGCTCATCTTCTTCGGCAAGTCTCTTTACTCGTTCTGTAATGCTTCACCCCGCAACTAACTCATTAATCACATTGCTTGCAAGGCTTATAGTGATGAGCATTACTGAGAGGGCCCAGAGATACCTCTCCGATACACGGAGTGAGAAATCCTATTCTCAATCTATGCCAACCCAACAAACACCTTCGGAGACACCTGTAGAGCATCTTCATAATCACTCAGTTACATTGTGACGTTTGATAGCACACAAGGTGTTCCTCCGGTATTCGGGAGTTGCATAATCTCATAGTGAGAGGAACATGTATAAATCATAAAGAAAACAATAGGAATAAAACTTAGATCATTATGCTAATCTAACGGATGGGTCTTGTCCATCACATCATTCTCTAATGATGTAATCCTGTTCATCAAATGACAACACATGTCTATGGTCAGGAAACATAACCATCTTTGATTAACGAGCTAGTCAAGTAGAGGCATACTAGGGACACTTTGTTTTGTCTATGTATTCACACATAGTACTAAGTTTTTGGTTAATACAATTCTAGCATGAATAATAAATATTTATTATGATATAACGAAATGTAAATAATAATTTTATTATTGTCTTTAGGACATATTTCATTTACTTTAGTCTCGGTTTGATGAACCGGGACTAAAGGCCCTTATGAACCAGGACTAATGCCCAATTCCGCACTAGTGCAAAATAAAGAGACAATTATAGGTTGCTATGCTGCCCCGCCATGGACTTGGGCCGGAAAAAAGAGCTCAAACGGAGTTGCCCAACGTATATGCGCCGATCCACTTTTATCCTTCGTTGGTGATAAAAAGAGCATCCTCTTGTATACATTTCATCTCTATTTGTCCAAAATCAATAGTAGATGGGTGGTTGTTTGGCTAGCATGTACTGTTCCAATGCTTTGGACCAGCCTAGGACGATCCAGCGATGCATGAAAGAAACCATCTCGCTCGTACATGAAACGGACAAAACCAAAATACCTAGCATACGTGAAAATCAATCAAAGTGGAACGAAACAAAGCAGGACAAAAATAAGAATATCGCCTTCCTTTATTAGTAAGTATAGATTGAGTAAGAAAATAGCTGACATACTCGCCATATCGGTGATTCATAGCTCGTTATTTTGCTCAACGATGCATAATGAGAGGGTAGAGGTGCACTGCAAGACGTGGCTCAGCATGTAGCACTAGCGGTTTCTCTTTGAAGAGGTCGTGCTTCGATTCGCTGAGATTGATGGCCGACACCCCAGCCGGTTTGGTCCAGGTGAAGCCATGCAAGAGCCTGCCGAAGAGCATGACACTCATGGTTGTTCCTAGTGATGCCGCGATGCATCCCCGCCGTCCGGTGCTGAAGGAGATGAACCGCAATTCGCTCTCGGTAAGCACCACATTGATGTTGTCTCCCATATGGCGCTCTGGCTTGAAGTGGAGCGGTTCATCCCAGACGGCGGGGTTCCGGCCCAGGGCCAGCCGGCTGAGGATGACGTGGCTACCCTTGGGCACACGGTAGCCCGCAACAATGGTGTCGGCAATCGCGACGTGCGGCAGGTTGAAGGGAGCGATTGGGTGGAGGCGAAATGCCTCACGTATGCACGCCTTGAGATAGTTGAGATGCATGATGTCCGACTCTTGCACCAGTCGCTCGCGACCGACCACCCGGTCCATCTCCTCCACCGCCTTGGTCAGCAATTCTGGGTTGTTCACCATCTCCGCCAGCGCCCACTCCACTGCGTTTGACGGGTTATCTATGGCCGCTAATATTATGCCCTGCATGCATTCCATGGAGATAAATGTAAGTTAATATTATATCTTTGCATAAAGATAGATTACATTGAATAATTGGAATTTTAAATACAATTTAAGTTAAAATAACACCAAAATGGTAGAAAAATACATTAATGCTATGTTTAAACTATTAATTCACAATTTCTTATTCTATTGTTTCCCTTTTCTAACACCTGCGAAATACATTATAAGATCTACTCCCTAAAGTTTTTGACACTAACTAGTGTCAAAAACGTTCTTATATTATGAGACGGAGGGAGTAGTATTTAAGAGTGTGAGCTATTATCTTTTCTCATGGATGACGTATTAGTACCTTGTAGGACTATGAGGCAATTGGTCGCTAAATTCAATCTAGGCCCTTGAACCATCTTAAAATTTCTCATTAATTAATATTTTGCTTACCTTGGACTGTGCTTTGACCTCATCGATGCTGAGCAACGGCTTGCCATCACCGTCGGCGAGCGTGATGAGAACGTCAAGGAAGTCCTGGACCCCGTCCTGCCTCTCGCCGCTGTTCCACTGCCTCCAACGCTCTTCGATGACCACGTTGTGCAGTCTATCCACTTTTATGTTGGCCTCCTTAATAATTTTCTCGTGGCCGTCGAGGTCCAGGCCAAGTAGACACGGGAGGTATTCGCTGACGCAGAACGCGAAGGTGAACCCTAGGAGGGCGAAGGAAGCGTCCATGTGCTCCATCTCCATCGGCCCCGGCCCGCCGTCCGGCTGAGGCTCCCCAAAGTACCGTTGGCCGAAGACAAGCCGGCGGATGACGTTGCCGCAGTAATGCCGCGCGACATGCCTGACATCGACGTTGGCGCCTACTCCCGACGTTGAAGATGACCCCCCGGCGGTGAGGTTGTAGATGTAGCGCATCAAGTTGTCAGCTTCGTCGGCGCGCTTGTCGTGGAGCCACTTGTGGCGGGAGGGGCAAATTATCTCAGAAGTGAGCACCTTGCGCATCTTCATCCACTGGTCGCCGAATGGCGAGAGCACGGCGTCCTTGTACCCGGAGCTGATGGTGCCGGAGGCGAAGGTGAGTGGACGGGACGAGAAGTTTTTGTCCTGCTTCTTGAGCACCTCCCTTGCGATCTTGGGACATGTGATCGGGACGACGTGGACGCTGCCAAGGCGGAAGCAAGCGATGTCGGTGCCCATATCCTTCATCACGCGATGGATCCAACGGAACGCCGGCTTGTTGAGCACTAGCTCGGGCAGGCTACCCACCACTGGCCACGGCCATGGCCCCGGCGGAAGTGGAAGCAGCATCGTCGCCGATGAGCACGTGCCACTACGGACCTTGCTCTTGGCCATGACAAGGTACATAAGCGTTATTACAATGAGCAGCTGGGACACAACAAAGCAGCAGCACGCCAACATTGTGGAGACTGCTGCTTGCTGAGTGCACATAGGCTTGCGATGTAGCTTACCTTGTTATCGTTGCGTAGGGAAGCCAACTTTGCTCCCTGTGCTGCTTTGCCCATGAGGGCGAGACCCATCTTTATATGTTACCTCCGTCCCAAAAAAATTGGCTTAGATTTATTAGATACTAAGGTATCTATGTATCTAGCTACCACTAAAACATGTTTAGATATAGTATATTCCTCATGTGTGGATCATTTACCACATGTATCATATGGTATTTCAAATGTATTTATCCTGATACTACTAACAATAATTGTCTATCCAAACATAATCAAAACAGAATAAAAAACTTCTATTTATAGATTGTCTTATATTTATCTAAATACGCAGGCTGATACTAAACATAATAATTATCTATGCAAAAGTAATCAAAACAGAATAAAAAATTTCTATTTATAGATTGTCTACAAACGACATACGGATGGATGTATATAGACATATTTTAGAGTGTAGATTCACTCATTTTGCTTCGTATGTAATCTATAGTGGAATTTCTAGAAGAGTTATATTTAGGAACGGAAGGAATAGTACTAATAATAATTTTCTATCCAAACGTAATCAAAATAGAATAAAACATCTCCTATTTGTAGATTTTCTAGGGTACTTATCCGAAAACTAACCATAATTGTCTTTCCCAAAGTATTTCAGTCGCCAGATATTGCTTGTTGGTCCTTACCATGGTTTTGGGTACCAGGCGGAAAATTCGGTTACCGCCCGTAACCGCATTTCTCGCTGCCCCACGATAATTCGGTTATCGAACTTTTTGATTTTTTTGAAATTTAAACTCCTATCTTCTAGTTAAATGAGATATCTCTAGCACAAACGCAAGCTTACTTGCATCCTAGTGGTAATGATCTTACTCCAGCAACAGGGCGTCATGTGTTCGAGAACCGCCGGCCGCATTTGTCTTTTTGATTTCTGAAGAATACACGCCACACTATGCTGTAATTTCTAAAAAAATACGTGCACGCGAAGGTCGAACTCGCGACCTGCAGCAGACCTGATACCGCTGCTCTAGTACTACTGAAGCATACATACGGTGCTCCAAACTTTTGTATTCTAGTCGACAAAATTTTGATTTCAAATTTGAATTTTAAACTTTGCTCGAATTTTTGTCGGTATTTCGTGGTTACCGTGGT
>NC_057810.1:81478080-81478430 GCF_018294505.1 Triticum aestivum
GCTTACTTGCATCCTAGTGGTAATGATCTTACCCCAGCAACATTGCGTCATGTGTTCGAGAACCGCCGGCCGCATTTAACTTTTTGATTTCTGAAGAATACACGCCACACTATGCTGTAATTTCTAAAGAAATACGTGCACGCGAAGGTCGAACTCGCGACCTGCAGGTGCGTGGCAGTGGAGCAGACCTGATACCGCTGCTCTAGTACTACTGAAGCATACATACGGTGCTCCAAACTTTTGTATTCTAGTCGACAAAATTTTGATTTCAAATTTGAATTTTAAACTTTGCTCGAATTTTTGTCGGTATTTCGTGGTTACCGTGGTAACCGAGTTTACCGCCCCCCCCC
>NC_057810.1:81478589-81483434 GCF_018294505.1 Triticum aestivum
GTTCCATTCGGAATCCAAAACCTTAGTCCTTACATGGTATCCTGGGGGCTTGCCAAACTTCCTGCAAAGGAAATCTTTCTGTAGTCCTGATGACAGTCAAAAGAGATGACAATCGGATATTCCATCCAGCAGCTTAGTAGGTTTCTTCTGTTCTATTCTTTGTGCCACCTATCATCCACGTTCTCTACTTATTCATTAATTCATTTCTTGAATTAGGCTAGGTGCTTCCGCCTTAGTTTTGAAAACAGAGAATGACTTTGACTGAACGTTGTTTGTGATGCAATTTATCTCTTCGATTGGGTATTTCTATTCTAGAATATGAGCCAAAATCCTCGTATCTTTTGCAAATTCTGCCGTGTGAAGTTCATTTAGGAATTCCATCCATTACTAGTGCCGTTAACTCTGATCCATGGGGAGATTTCAGTGGACAAAGGGATTCTCTGATGCGATGATACCTGGCATCTTCACACATGATAGACCATTGTTTGATTTTAGATATGCTATAAATCGATAAATTTAGTTGAGAAAAAAAGTGGAATGACATGGGCTAAGGGGTATAAACTACTGTTTATTCATGCATGAGCTAATTCAGTTCATTCTAGATGAATTTTCTACTCAATCATGTAACATGCACTATCTTTGCTTGACAGCTCAAATGGCCGAGGCTGTACTTATTGCTGTGACGAAGATTGGTTCCATTTTAGGAGATGGAAGTCATCAATGCCATCATATCCGAGCTCTCTGTAGAAGTTACTAATCTGAAAGAACTGCCGGTAAAGATTGAGCAAATAAGACAGCAACTGAATATGATGAGTAATGTAATAATGCAGATAGATAATGTATACCTGAGTGTCGGTGTACAAAATTTTGTACGGGTACTTCTACTTCTGTATCCTTACTAGTGCACGGGCAGTCACAACTACACCTGCAGCAGGGCTTAGCGGGGTAGAGGAAGACAAAACCAAAAGACTACCAAGGCAGATACTCGAAGAACAAGGGGCAGAGAGCGAGCTGGACCACCCCCGGCAAGGGTCTTGCCGGGGCGACCTGCACAGCACCAGCAAGTCCATCACCCTTGGGGCTGAGAGCTCTGACACCATCGACAATGTTAAAGACCAAGATCTGGAGGGTACATGTCTGGTAGCATACAGATCCTCGTAAAGATTGACATCCCACAGATCCACGTGGGACCAGAAGATAAAGACCCCCGGCAAGGCCCTTGCCGGACGACTCCAAGGCCCCCGGCAAGCCTTGCCGGGGACGATCACTGGGCCGCGGCCAGGCCCACGCCGACAAGGTTTCGCCACCTCACCACCACTCCAGTGCGACGATAGGCGTGCCAGCTAAGCAGGCGCCTGCGTGGCGGCATGCAGATCTTTGTGGAAGCTTTACCATTGTGCCAACGCAGCAGCTAGTTAGCCAGCATGGCACTGCACGCCTTGTCAGCCTAGACGCGTGTCGAAGCAAGGAGGAGCGGCGAAAGACGGGATGGCTTCTGTTGCCATCCCCGATAAAGCAAGAGGACACGTAGGCAGCGCATTAAATGCGTTTGTCCTACGTTGACCGAGTGATAAGCTCGATCACTGTAGCTTGCCACCTCCTGTGTGCCACTGTGGTAACCCCTTTGCATATAAAAGGAGGCCCAAGGCATACAGAGAGACGATTCGGACTTTTGGACAAGGTACGCACCGTAGCTAGTTCAAAAGCTCAAGAACACATATATCCAGATGAGCAGGACTAGGGTATTACGCATCTTTGCGGCCCGAACCTGGGTAAAAATCCTTGTGTGCTAACGGCTCGACCTGCTCTTCGTGAAGCTAATCCCCCGCCGAACATAGAAGGGATCCTTGTGACCCCATAGGTGTTCGGTTTCCCCGACATCTTTGGCGTGCCAGGTAGGGGGGCATTAGTTGTGAGAATCTGGTCTGTTAGTTAGTACAGTAGTCTCTTCATCGCCATGACGCCGAAGAAGAAGAAGATCACAGCAATCGGCCCGTCCGGGGCCACACCGCCCGCACCTGCGCGGACGGGCGACGTGGCGGGCGCCAGTGGTGAAGGAGATCAAGGTCGTCCGCGCCACCCTGGTGCGAGGGGCGGTGCGAGCGGTGTGGATTTCGGGCTCATTTGAGCACGGGCTCAGCAGCGAATTTTCGATGGCGATGCCCTTTTTATATCTGCAGATAGTAGGAACACAATGTTTCTTTGTAGCTCAGGCTACATGGAACCTCTTATCCTCAACCCTCCAGCCTTGCTTTGAGATCCGTACTCTCCAACTAACTTACAACAAGCAAATTTCTCTTTTTTTGTTTCTCTAAAATGAAACCATATATGAACTTCAAACTTTGCAGATTTCTCTTTTTTGTTTCTCTAAAATGAAACAATATAAAAAATGAAGATCTGAAAGTTTTTTCCCAGATGAAAAAATATTGTTGTTGTTCTACAAAATTTGAAGTTTATTTGTTGTGTCGTTTGAGAAAAAAAAGACAAATGTGTCTGCACGGATCGCGATGCAGAAATGGATGGCAAAGATAAGGAGTACCATGTAGTCTAAGCTACAGAAAACCACACTCTAGTAGGAAACATGACAGAGATGATCGTGAACAAGTGGCACGCCCTCCAAACCAATTCCCGACGAGCTCTAAAATGGAGGCTCACGGGCTTGATTTGGTACACCCTTCATAAATTGTGGCAATCCGAAGCCGGACAATGATTCTGCTAGTTTTTTTCGGCCAAAATAGCCATATCAACAGTTATTATGCCATTCGTGATTAATTTGAAATGCTTGTCGATCGATGGAAGTATCATATTAGGCTGCATGTCTATGATTGCAGGAATGGCATGAGGAAGCAGCATAATCCTCAGGTAAAAAAAAGCAAACATAATCCTTTTTGTGTTTTTTTTTTGCGATGGATCCTTTTTGTAGTTGTTCCTGCTACAATCATTTTTTTATCATAAAAAATGATTGCAGCTGCAGCTACTACAAAAAGGATTATGTTGCTTCCTCATGCCATTCCGTTATACTGCATCTGGTTCATTTTACTCTGTGTATTAGATTTGTGTCAAGTCAAACTTTACAAAGTTTGAACAAATTTATATTAAAAAATATCAACTACATTACCAAGTATATATACTATGAAACTATATTTCATAATGAATCTAACAATATTGATTTGGCATTGGGAATATTGATAGTTCTTTCTATAAGTTTAGTCAAAGTAGAGATACTTTGACTTCAGACAATACTTATATGCAGACTAAAAAGGACCGGAGGGAGTAGATGACTCGCACTATCGGCGAGACAGCAAGATTTCACTGCCTTCTTTTACAAGGAACAAGTCACAAGTTTTATTTCTTAAGCTAACTCAATAGAACTGATGTCCAAATTAACCTTAGCCACCTCACAAAATATTCTTCCCAACACCTAAAAAAACAAGAAAGACATCGAAAATTGTGAAATGAGGACAAGCTTATTGCAGTACTTTTTTAAGAAACATATTTCCACATCACAAAAAAAATTTAAAAAAAATTGTACATGCACAAATACAAATATAACATATTCAAGAAAAATTTAATAACAATATACTCCCTCTGTAAGGAAATATAAGTGTTTAGATCACTAATGTAGCGATTTTTTTTTGTGTAGACTAAAGTAGTGATCTAAACGCTTTTATATTTCTTTATGGAAGAAGTACTTTCATAGGTAGTGTAGACAAAAAAAAATATGTGCATAAATATGGCCCAGTTTTTCATTGTTGGGCCAGGATTATTTTATTTTGGTAGCTTGCGAATCATAATATTTTGAACAAAATTGTACAGATCCATCGCAAATACATACAAGTTTTCACTGGCTTGTTTTTGAATTTTCATGAATCTTGGAAATATCTTTTTTTTTATTGTTTGGAAAAAGGGCTCCAGTGGGCCCGTCCGTTGAGCCCGTCCTCAGTACCATTATTTTGATCGCTTCCTAATCCTAAGATTAGTAGCTACTACTAGTTGGTTGGGGTCAAGACAAGAGTAACGAGTCTGATCATCTTCAAATTTTGCCTTCTTCGCTACCTGCCGCATCCTCGTCTCGGCCGAAGATGGACCGATTTTTGACGACAGTATGTATCCTATATTTACGTACGTACATTTAGTTAAGAGCACGGGTGTAGCTTATAGTGATTTGCGTACATATTTCGTGAAACTGCAGGTACTTCCAGTCATCCGGCCGCACCGTGCGGACAGGAGCAATGGCTGCTACTGCTTGGCCACGGGACATCTGGAACCATTGGGCCATCCAGATCCTGGTGATCTTCATCCTTGGGCTCCAGATCGCCCTCTTCCTCTTTGCCGGGATCCGCAGGCGTGGAGGCCACCCGGTGCTGCGGTTCCTGCTCTGGCTGGCGTATCAGCTGGCTGACTGCACCGCCACATACGCCCTCGGCCACCTCTCCCTCGCAGGCGCTGCACCTCGGAGGCCCGGACAACATCACCGCCTCCTCTCTGGAGGACAACGAGCTCTGGAAGCGGCACTTGCTGAATGCCATCCTTCAGGTGTCCGGAGTCGTGTATATCCTCTACGAGTATTATCGCGGACACGGGCACATTGCTCCGGCTTGCCTCCACCTTGATGTTGGCCATCGGTGCTGTGAAGTACGGGGAGAAGACGTGGGCGCTCATGCGCGGCAACCTGGACAGAATGCGAGCATCTCTCAAGAAGAAGAAGCAACCACATGCAATGCATGGACATTTTCACCCTCAAGATCAAGTGTTAAAGGATGGAGAATTAGATGAGGAATCCCTTGTGCGACAAAAACAGAGGATGGCTGTCCTCCCCTTGTCCCCCTCCGTCCCCTCCCCTGC
>NC_057810.1:81483599-81497659 GCF_018294505.1 Triticum aestivum
CTCGGCGATTTGGAGGATTAGGCCTCTGACTCTGGCTCGGAGGGGTGCGCCCCCCCGTTGGGTGTGCCGGTGGTGGTTCCGGGGCCTGTGGCTGGTCGTTCCCGGAAGTTTGCTCCGGGCGGTCGGGGCAGACCGGTGGCGCTGCCGTCGGGGTCTCCTGGCTGGTCGCGTGTTGGGCGCCGCCGTCGCGTGGTGGGTGTGGATCCGGCTTCCTCGCAGGTGTGTGTTCCCCTTCGCCCCCCTCCCCCGGCCTGCTGTGGCTCCTGATCTGGGTGGGTTGGCTTCTCCAATCGTTTCTCCTCCCTGCTCTCCTGCTCCCCGGCCGGGGCCGGCGGCGACGGCGGCGGGGGCGCCGGTGCGCCTGGTGGCAGTTGGTGGCCTAACCCTAGATCCGGGTGGCTCGGAGGGCTCGGGGGGCCTTGCTGGGCCTGTGGGCCTGGTGGCCTCTGCTGGGGTTCGGCCCGGTCCGCCCGCTCCACCGGCCCTGTCGTCTTTTATTTCTTTCCCTCCCCTTCTGTCCGTGGGCCCGGGGCAAGTGGTAGTGGCCACTGCGCCTCGGCCTCCCCCCCTTTGGCCCGGGCTTCGGTTGCAGCCTGTTCGGCCCAATCTGGCTCGGCCTGCTGCGGCTATATATGGGTGCGCCGCGATGCCCTTCCCCCCTTCCTAGGGTTTCCGGCCTCCGCCGCTGATATTCGCAGGGCGCGTCGTCCCATTCGCCACTTCTCCAGATCCGCTTCTTCCCCACCCCCCGTCCTCCTCTCCTTTGCCGACGCGCTCGCCATGGACAAGTCGAGGACCTCCTCCTCCGAGGCCTTGTCGGGGAGCAAGAGGGCTAGTGAGTCCTCGCCGGGCTCTGGTGCTGATTTGGCCTTTGAGGCCGAGCACCGCTCTAAGCTGGTGGCTGATCGGGCGGCGCACGGGCCTGTGCTTGCGGGGGAGGAATGGGAGGCGGGGTCGGACCGCTCCGTGGCCAGATCTGGGACGGCGTTCCCTAGATCTGGTGCTGGGTCGGGGTTTGGGCCGGATCCGTGGGAGGCTGTCGCGGCTTCGATGGCTGGTGGCTCATCTTCTTCGGCAAGTCTCTTTACTCGTTCTGTAATGCTTCACCCCGCAACTAACTCATTAGTCACATTGCTTGCAAGGCTTATAGTGATGAGCATTACTGAGAGGGCCCAGAGATACCTCTCCGATACACGGAGTGACAAATCCTATTCTCAATCTATGCCAACCCAACAAACACCTTCGGAGACACCTGTAGAGCATCTTCATAATCACTTAGTTATATTGTGACGTTTGATAGCACACAAGGTGTTCCTCCGGTATTTGGGAGTTGCATAATCTCATAGTCAGAGGAACATGTATAAATCATAAAGAAAACAATAGGAATAAAACTTAGATCATTATGCTAATCTAACGGATGGGTCTTGTCCATCACATCATTCTCTAATGATGTAATCCTGTTCATCAAATGACAACACATGTCTATGGTCAGGAAACATAACCATCTTTGATTAACGAGCTAGTCAAGTAGAGGCATACTAGGGACACTTTGTTTTGTCTATGTATTCACACATAGTACTAAGTTTTTGGTTAATACAATTCTAGCATGAATAATAAATATTTATTATGATATAACGAAATGTAAATAATAATTTTATTATTGTCTTTAGGACATATTTCATTCACTTTAGTCTCGGTTGATGAACCGGGACTAAAGGCCCTTATGAACCAGGACTAATGCCCAATTCCGCACTAGTGCAAAATAAAGAGACAATTATAGGTTGCTATGCTGCCCCGCCATGGACTTGGGCCGGAAAAAAGAGCTCAAACGGAGTTGCCCAACGTATATGCGCCGATCCACTTTTATCCTTCGTTGGTGATAAAAAGAGCATCCTCTTGTATACATTTCATCTCTATTTGTCCAAAATCAACAGTAGATGGGTGGTTGTTTGGCTAGCATGTACTGTTCCAATGCTTTGGACCAGCCTAGGACGATCCAGCGATGCATGAAAGAAACCATCTCGCTCGTACATGAAACGGACAAAACCAAAATAACTAGCATACGTGAAAATCAATCAAAGTGGAACGAAACAAAGCAGGACAAAAATAAGAATATCGCCTTCCTTTATTAGTAAGTATAGATTGAGCAAGAAAATAGCTGACATACTCGCCATATCGGTGATTCATAGCTCGTTATTTTGCTCAACGATGCATAATGAGAGGGTAGAGGTGCACTGCAAGACATGGCTCAACATGTAGCACTAGCGGTTTCTCTTTGAAGAGGTCGTGCTTCGATTCGCTGAGATTGATGGCCGACACCCCAGCCGGTTTGGTCCAGGTGAAGCCATGCAAGAGCCTGCCGAAGAGCATGACACTCATGGTTGTTCCTAGTGATGCCGCGATGCATCCCCGCCGTCCGGTGCTGAAGGAGATGAACCGCAATTCGCTCTCGGTAAGCACCACATTGATGGTGTCTCCCATATGGCGCTCTGGCTTGAAGTGGAGCGGTTCATCCCAGACGGCGGGGTTCCGGCCCAGGGCCAGCCGGCCGAGGATGACGTGGCTACCCTTGGGCACACGGTAGCCCGCAACAATGGTGTCGGCAATCGCGACGTGCGGCAGGTTGAAGGGAGCGATTGGGTGGAGGCGAAATGCCTCACGTATGCACGCCTTGAGATAGTTGAGATGCATGATGTCCGACTCTTGCACCAGTCGCTCGCGACCGACCACCCGGTCCTGTTGGGGAACGTAGCAGAAATTCAAAATTTTCCTACGTGTCACCAAGATCTATCTATGGAGAAACCAGCAACGAGGGGAAGGAGAGTGCATCTACATACCCTTGTAGATCGCTAAGCGGAAGCGTTCAAGTGAACGGGGTTGATGGAGTCGTACTCGTCGTGATTCAAATCACCGATGATCAAGTGCCGAACGTACGGCACTTCCGCGTTCAACACACGTACAACCCGGTGACGTCTCCCACGCCTTGATCCAGCAAGGAGAGAGGGAGAGGTTGAGGAAGACTCCATCCAACAGCAGCACAACGGTGTGGTGGTGGTGGAGGAGCGTGGCAATCCCGCAGGGCTTCGCCAAGCACCATGGGAGAGGAGGAGTGGGGAGAGACAGGGCTGCACCAAGAGGGAGAGAACTCATGTGTATGGCAGCCCCAAACCTCAACTATATATAGGGGGAAGGGGGGGCTGCGCCCCCTTTAGGGTTTCCCACCCCCAAGGGGTGCGGCCAGCCCTAGATGGCAAAGGGGGTGGCGGCCAAGAGGGGAGAGGAGAGGGAGGCGCACCAATATGGGCCTTAAGGCCCATCTGGACTAGGGTTTGCCCCCTCCCACTCTCCCTTGCGCCTTGGCCCCCTTGTGGGGGGCGCACCAGCCCTCCTAGGGGCTGGTCCCCTCCCACACTTGGCCCACGCAACCTTCTGGGGCAGGTGGCCCCACTTGGTGGACCCCCGGGACCCTCCCGGTGGTCCCGGTACAATACCGATATCGCCCGAAACTTTTCCGGTGACCAAAACAGGACTTCCCATATATAAATCTTTACCTCCAGACCATTCCGGAACTCCTCGTGACGTTCGGGATCTCATCCGGGACTCCGAACAACATTCGGTAACCACATACAAGCTTCCTTTATAACCCTAGCGTCACCGAACCTTAAGTGTGTAGACCCTACGGGTTCGGGAGACATGTAGACATGACCGAGACGTTCTCCGGTCAATGACCAACAGCGGGATCTGGATACCCATGATGGCTCCCACATGTTCCACGATGATCTCATCGGATGAACCACGGTGTCAAGGACTTAATCAATCCCGTATTCAATTCCCTTTGTCTATCGGTATGTTACTTGCCCGAGACTCGATCGTCGGCATCCAATACCTTGTTCAATCTCGTTACCGGCAAGTCACTTTACTCGTTCCGTAACACATCATCCCGTGATCAACTCCTTGGTCACATTGCGCATATGATGATGTCCTACTGAGTGGGCCCAGAGATACCTCTCCGTTTACACGGAGTGACAAATCCCAGTCTCGATCCGCATAAAACAATGGATACTTTCGGAGATACCTGTAGTGCACCTTTATAGTCACCCAGTTACGTTGTGACGTTTGATACACCCAAAGCACTCCTACGGTATCCAGGAGTTACACGCTCTCATGGTCAAAGGAAGAGATACTTGACATTTGGCAAAGCTCTAGCAAACGAACTACACGATCTTTGTGCTAGGCTTAGGATTGGGTCTTGTCCATCACATCATTCTCCTAATGATGTGATCCCGTTATCAACGACATCCAATGTCCATAGCCAGGAAACCATGACTATCTGTTGATCACAACGAGCTAGTCAACTAGAGGCTCACTAGGGACATGGTGTTGTCTATGTATTCACACGTGTATTACGATTTCCGGATAATACAGTTATAGCATGAATAAAAGACTATTATCATGAACAAAGAAATATAATAATAATCAATTTATTATTGCCTCTTGGGCATATTTCCAACAGTCTCCCAGTTGCACTAGAGTCAATAATCCAGTTCACATCGCCATGTGATTAACACTCACAGGTCACATCGCCATGTGACTAATACCCAAGAGTTTACTAGAGTCAGTAGTCTAGTTCACATCACTATGTGATTAACACTCAATGAGTTTTATGTTTGATCATGTTGCTTGTGAGAGAGGTTTTAGTCAACGGGTCTGAACCTTTCAGATCCGTGTGTGCTTTACAAATCTCTATGTCATCTCCTAGATGCAGCTACCACGCTCTATTTGGAGCTATTCCAAATAACTGTTCTACTTGGAGCTATTCTAAATTATTGCTCCATTATATGTATCCGGTCTCTCTACTCAGAGCTATCGGATAGGTGTCAAGCTTGCATCGACATAACCCTTTACGACGAACTCTTTTACCACCTCCATAATCGAGAAAATTCCTTAGTCCACTAGTTACTAAGAATAACTTTGACCGCTGTCCTGTGAGCCATTCTTGGATCACTCTTGTACCCCTTGACTAACTCATGGCAAGGCACACTTCAGGTGCGGTACACAGCATAGCATACTGAAGAGCCTACGTCTTAAGCATAGGGGACGACCTTCGTCCTTTCTCTCTATTCTGCCGTGGTCGAGCTTTAAGTCTTAACTTCGTACCTTACAACTCAGGCAAGAACTCCTTCTTTGACTGGTCCATCTTGAACACCTTCAAGATCATGTCAAGGTATGTGCTCATTTGAAAGTATTATTAGGCATTTTGATCTATCCTTATAGATCTCGATGCTCAATGTTCAAGTAGCTTAATCCAGGTTTTCTATTGAAAAACACCTTTCAAATAACCCTATATGCTTTCTAGAAATTCTACATCATTTCTGATCAACATATACTCATCAGAAATTCTATAGTGCTCCCACTCACTTCTTTGGAAATACAAGTTTCTCATATACTCATCAGAAAATCTTTGACCATCATCAAAGCATACATTCCAACTCCGAGATGCTCACTCCAGTCCTTAAAAGGATTGCTGGAGCTTTGCATACTTATTAGCATCTTTTGGGATTGACAAAACCTTCCGGTTGTATCACATACAACCTTTCCTCAATAAAATCATCGAGGAAACAATGTTTTGACATCCTATCTGCAGGATTTCATAAATAATGCAGTAATCGCTAATATAATTCCAACAGACTCTTAGCATCGCTACGAGTGAGAAAATCTCATCGTAGTCAACTCCTTGAACTTGTCGGAAAACATCTTAACGACAAGTCGAGCTTTCTTAATGGTGACATTTACCATCATTGTTCGTCTTCCTTTTGAAATCCATCTGTACTCATTAGCCTTACGACCATCGAGCCATTTTGCCAAAGTCTACACTTTGTTTTCATACATGGATCCTCTCTCGGATTTTATGGCCTCAAGCCATTTATCGGAATCCGGGCCCACCATCGCTTCTCCATAGCTCGTAGGTTCATTGTTGTCTAGCAACATGACTTCCAAGACAGGATTACCGTACCACTCTGAAGTAGTACGTATCCTTGTCACCCTACGAGGTACGGCAGTGATTTGATCTGAAACTTCATGATCAATATCATAAGCTTCCACTTCAATTGGTGTATGTGCCACGGGAACAACTTCCTGTGCCCTGCTACACACTGGTTGAAGTGATGGTTCAATAACCTCATCAAGTCTCCACCATCCTCCCACTCAACTCTTTCGAGAGAAACCTTTCCTCGAGAAAGGACCCGATTCTAGAAACAATTCATATTGCTTTCGGATCTGAATTAGGAGGTATACCCAACTGTTTTGGGTGTCCTATGAAGATGTATTTTATCCGCTTTGGGTTCGAGCTTATCAATCCTGAAACTTTTTCACATAAGCGTCACAGCCCCAAACCTTTAAGAAACGACAACTTAGGTTTCTCCAAATGGTGTCGTCTCAACGGAATTATGTGGTGCCCTATTTAAAGTGAATGTGGTTGTCTCTAATGCCTAACCCATGAACGATAGTGGTAATTCGATAAGAGACATCATGGTACGCACCATATCCAATAGGGTGCAACTATGATGTTCGGACACACCATCACACTATGGTGTTCCAGGCAGTATTAATTGCGAAACAATTTCCACAATGTCTTAATTGTGTGCCAAAACTCCTAACTCAGATATTCATCTCTATGATCATATCATAGACATTTAATCCTCTTGTCACAATGATCTTCTACTTTACTCTGAAATTACTTGAACCATTCAATAACTCAGACTTGTGTTTCATCAAGTAAATATTCTCAACATCTACTCAAATCATCTGTGAAGTAAGAACATAACGATATTCACTGCATGCCTCAGCACTCATTGGACTGCACACATCAAAATGTGTTGCTTCCAACAAGTTGCTATCTTGTTCCATTTTACTGAAAACGAGGCTTTTCAGTCATCTTGCCCATGTGGTATGATTTGCATATCTCAAGTGATTCAAAATCAAGTGAGTCCAAACGGTCCATTTGCATGGAGTTTCTTCATGCATATACACCAACAGACATGGTTCGCATGTCTCAAACTTTTCAAAAATGAGTGAGTCCAAAGATCCATCAACATGGAGCTTCTTCATGCGTTTTAAACCAATATGACTTACATGGCAGTGCCACCAGTAAGTGGTACTATCATTACTATCTTTTGGCATGAAAATGTGTATCACTACGATCGAGATTCAATAAACCATTTTAGGTGCAAGACCACTGAAGGTATTATTCACATAAATAGAGTAACTATTATTCTCCTTAAATGAATAACCGTATTGCGATAGACATAATCCAATCATGTCTATGCTCAACGCAAACACACAATGAACGTTATTCAGGTTTAATACTAATCTTGATGGTAGAGGGAGCGTACGATGTTTGATCACATCAGACTTGGAAACACTTCCAACACATATCGTCAGCTCTCCTTTAGCTAGTCTCCGTTTATTCCGTAGCTTTTATTTCGAGTTACTAACACTTAGCAACCGAACCGGTATCTAATACCCTGGTGCTACTAGGAGTACTAGTAAAGTACACATTAACATAATGTATATCCAATATACTTCTATCGACTTTGCCAGCCTTCTCATCTACCAAGTATCTAGGGTAATTCTGCTCCAGTGGCTGTTCCCCTTATTACAGAAGCACTTAGTCTCGGGTTTTGGGTTCAACCTTGGGTCTCTTCACTAGAGTAGCAGCTGAATTGCCGTTTCATGAAGTATCCCTTTGTTCCCTTGCCCTTCTTGAAACTAGTGGTTTCACCAACCATCAACAATTGATGCTCTTTCTTGATTTCTACTTTCGCGGTGTCAAACATCGCGAATACCTCAAGGATCATCATATCTATCCCTGATATGTTATAGTTCATCACGAAGCTCTAGCAGCTTGGTGGCAATGACTTTGGAGAAACATCACTATCTCATTTGGAAGATCAACTCCCACTCGATTCAAGTGATTGTTGCACTCAGACAATCTGAGCAGAAGCTCAACGATTGAGATTTTCTCCCTTAGTTTGTAGGCTAAGAAAATTGTCGGAGGTCTTATACCTCTTGACGTGGGCACGAGCCTGAAATCCCAATTTCAGCCCTCGAAGCATCTCATATGTTTCGCGATGTTTCGAAAACGTCTTTCGTGCCTCAACTCTAAACCGTTTAACTGAACTATCACGTAGTTATCAAGACGTGTATGTCCGATGTTCACAACATCCACAAACGACGTTTGGGGTTCAGCATACTGAGCGGTGCATTAAGGACATAAGCTTTCTACTGATCGCATAATCGCTACTATTAACTTTCAACTATAATTTTCTCTAGGAACATATCTAAACAGTAGAACTATAGCGCGAGCTACGACATAATTTGCAAAAGGTCTTTTGACTATGTTCAGGATAATTAAGTTCATCTTATGAACTCCCACTCAGATAGACATCCCTCTGGTCATCTAAGTGATCACATGATCCGAGTCAACTAGGCCGTGTCCGATCATCACGTGAGACGGACTAGTCATCATCGGTGAACATCTTCATGTTGATCGTATCTTCTATACGACTCATGCTCGACCTTTCGGTCTCCGTGTTCCGAGGCCATGTCTGCACATGCTAGGATCATCAAGTTAACCCTAAGTGTTTCCGCTGTGTAAAACTGTCTTACACCCGTTGTATGTGAACGTAAGAATCCATCACACCCGATCATCACGTGGTGCTTAGAAGCGACAAACTGTAGCAACGGTGCACAACTAGGGGAGAACACTTCTTGAAATTTTGTAAGGGATCATCTTATTTACTACCGTCGTCCTAAGTAAACAAGATGCATAATCATAATAAACATCACATGCAATTATATAGTTGTGACATGATATGGCCAATATCATATAGCTCCATTGATCTCCATCTTCGGGGCTCCATGATCATCTTGTCACCGGCTTGACACCATGATCTCCATCATCATGATCTCCATCATCGTGTCTTCATGAAGTTGTCACGCCAATGACTACTTCTACTTCTATGGCTAACGCGTTTAGCAATAAAGTAAAGTAAGTTACATGGCGTTCTTCAATGACACGCAGGTCATACAATAAATTAAAGACAACTCCTATGGCTCCTGCCGGTTGTCATACTCATCGACATGGAAGTCGTGAATCCTATTACAAGAACATGATCAATCTCATACATCACATATCATTCATCACATTCTTCTTGGCCATATCACATCACATAGCATACCCTGCAAAAACAAGTTAGACGTCCTCTAATTGTTGTTTGCATGTTTTACGTGGCTGCTATGGGTTTCTAGCAAGAACGTTTCTTACCTACGCAATACCACAACGTGATATGCCAATTGCTATTTACCCTTCATAAGGACCCTTTTCATCGAATCCGTTCCGACTAAAGTGGGAGAGACTGGCACCCGCTAGCCACCTTATGCACCAAGTGCATGTCAATCGATGGAACCTGTCTCACGTAAGAGTACGTGTAAGGTCGGTCCGGGCCGCTTCATCCCACAATACCGTCGAAACAAGATTGGACTAGTAACGGTAAGCATATTGAACAAAATCAACGCCCACAACTACTTTGTGTTCTACTCGTGCAAAGAATCTACGCAATAGACCTAGCTCATGATGCCACTGTTGGGGAACGTAGCAGAAATTCAAAATTTTCCTACGTGTCACCAAGATCTATCTATGGAGAAACCAGCAACGAGGGGAAGGAGAGTGCATCTACATACCCTTGTAGATCGCTAAGCGGAAGCGTTCAAGTGAACGGGGTTGATGGAGTCGTACTCGTCGTGATTCAAATCACCGATGATCAAGTGTCGAACGTACGGCACCTCCGCGTTCAACACACGTACAGCCCGGTGACGTTTCCCACGCCTTGATCCAGCAAGGAGAGAGGGAGAGGTTGAGGAAGACTCCATCCAACAGCAGCACAACGGCGTGGTGGTGGTGGAGGAGCGTGGCAATCCCGCAGGGCTTCGCCAAGCACCATGGGAGAGGAGGAGTGGGGAGAGACAGGGCTGCACCAAGAGGGAGAGAACTCATGTGTATGGCAGCCCCAAACCTCAACTATATATAGGGGGAAGGAGGGGCTGCGCCCCCTTTAGGGTTTCCCACCCCCAAGGGGTGCGGCCAGCCCTAGATGGCAAAGGGGGTGGCGGCCAAGAGGGGAGAGGAGAGGGAGGCGCACCAATATGGGCCTTAAGGCCCATCTGGACTAGGGTTTGCCCCCTCCCACTCTCCCTTGTGCCTTGGCCCCCTTGTGGGGGGCGCACCAGCCCTCCTAGGGGCTGGTCCCCTCCCACACTTGGCCCACGCAATCTTCTGGGGCAGGTGGCCCCACTTGGTGGACCCCCGGGACCCTCCCGGTGGTTCCGGTACAATACCGATATCGCCCGAAACTTTTCCGGTGACCAAAACAGGACTTCCCATATATAAATCTTTACCTCCGGACCATTCCGGAACTCCTCGTGACGTCCGGGATCTCATCCGGGACTTCGAACAACATTCGGTAACCACATACAAGCTTCCTTTATAACCCTAGCGTCACCGAACCTTAAGTGTGTAGACCCTATGGGTTCGGGAGACATGTAGACATGACCGAGACGTTCTCCGGTCAATAACCAACAGCGGGATCTGGATATCCATGATGGCTCCCACATGTTCCACGATGATCTCATCGGATGAACCACGATGTCAAGGACTTAATCAATCCCGTATTCAATTCCCTTTGTCTATCGGTATGTTACTTGCCCGAGACTCGATCGTCGGCATCCAATACCTTGTTCAATCTCGTTACCGGCAAGTCACTTTACTCGTTCCGTAACACATCATCCCGTGATCAACTCCTTGGTCACATTGCGCATATGATGATGTCCTACCGAGTGGGCCCAGAGATACCTCTCCGTTTACACGGAGTGACAAATCCCAGTCTCGATCCGCATAAAACAATAGATACTTTCGAAGATACTTGTAGTGCACCTTTATAGTCACCCAGTTACGTTGTGATGTTTGATACACCCAAAGCACTCCTACGGTATCTAGGAGTTACACGCTCTCATGGTCAAAGGAAGAGATACTTGACATTTGGCAAAGCTCTAGCAGACGAACTACACGATCTTTGTGCTAGGCTTAGGATTGGGTCTTGTCCATCACATCATTCTCCTAATGATGTGATCCCGTTATCAACGACATCCAATGTCCATAGCCAGAAAACCATGACTATCTGTTGATCACAACGAGCTAGTCAACTAGAGGCTCACTAGGGACATGGTGTTGTCTATGTATTCACACGTGTATTATGATTTCCGGATAATACAGTTATAGCATGAATAAAAGACTATTATCATGAACAAAGAAATATAATAATAATCAATTTATTATTGCCTCTAGGGCATACTTCCAACAGGTCCATCTCCTCCACCGCCTTGGCCAGCAATTCTGGGTTGTTCACCATCTCCGCCAGCGCCCACTCCACTGCGTTTGACGGGTTATCTATGGCCGCTAATATTATGCCCTGCATGCATTCCATGGAGATATATGTAAGTTAATATTGTATCTTTGCATAAAGATAGATTACATTGAATAATTGGAATTTTAAATACAATTTAAGTTAAAATAACACCAAAATGGTAGAAAAATACATTAATGCTATGTTTAAACTATTAATTCACAATTTCTTATTCTATTGTTTCCCTTTTCTAACACCTGCGAAATACATTATAAGATCTACTCCCTAAAGTTTTTGACACTAACTAGTGTCAAAAACGTTCTTATATTATGAGACGGAGGGAGTAGTATTTAAGAGTGTGAGCTATTATCTTTTCTCATGGATGACGTATTAGTACCTTGTAGGACTATGAGGCAATTGGTCACTAAATTCAATCTAGGCCCTTGAACCATCTTAAAATTTCTCATTAATTAATATTTTCCTTACCTTGGACTGTGCTTTGACCTCATCGATGCTGAGCAACGGCTTGCCATCACCGTCGGTGAGCGTGATGAGAACGTCAAGGAAGTCCTGGACCCCGTCCTGCCTCTCGCCGCTGTTCCACTGCCTCCAACGCTCTTCGATGACCACGTTGTGCAGTCTATCCACTTTTGTGTTGGCCTCCTTAATAATTTTCTCGTGGCCGTCGAGGTCCAGGCCAAGTAGACACGGGAGGTAGTCGCTGACGCAGAATGCGAAGGTGAACCCTAGGAGGGCGAAGGAAGCGTCCATGTGCTCCATCTCCATCGGCCCCGGCCCGCCGTCCGGCTGAGGCTCCCCAAAGTACCGTTGGCCGAAGACAAGCCGGCGGATGACGTTGCCGCAGTAATGCCGCGCGACATGCCTGACATCGACGTTGGCGCCTAGTCCCGACGTTGAAGATGACCCCCCGGCGGTGAGGTTGTAGATGTAGCGCATCAAGTTGTCAGCTTCGTCAGCGCGCTTGTCGTGGAGCCACTTGTGGCGGGAGGGGCAAATTATCTCAGAAGTGAGCACCTTGCGCATCTTCATCCACTGGTCGCCGAATGGCGAGAGCACGGCGTCCTTGTACCCGGAGCTGATGGTGCCGGAGGCGAAGGTGAGTGGACGGGACGAGAAGTTTTTGTCCTGCTTCTTGAGCACCTCCCTTGCGATCTTGGGACATGTGATCGGGACGACGTGGACGCTGCCAAGGCGGAAGCAAGCGATGTCGGTGCCCATATCCTTCATCACGCGATGGATCCAACGAAACGCCGGCTTGTTGAGCACTAGCTCGGGCAGGCTACCCACCACTGGCCACGGCCATGGCCCCGGCGGAAGTGGAAGCGGCACCGTCGCCGATGAGCACGTGCCACTGCGGACCTTGCTCTTGGCCATGACAAGGTACATAAGCGTTATTACAATGAGCAGCTGGGACACAACAAAGCAGCAGCACGCCAACATTGTGGAGACTGCTGCTTGCTGAGTGCACATAGGCTTGCGATGTAGCTTACCTTGTTATCGTTGCGTAGGGAAGCCAACTTTGCTCCCTGTGCTGCTTTGCCCATGAGGGCGAGACCCATCTTTATATGTTACCTCCGTCCCAAAAAAATTGGCTTAGATTTATTAGATACTAAGGTATCTATGTATCTAGCTAACACTAAAACATGTTTAGATATAGTATATTCCTCATGTGTGGATCATTTACCACATGTATCATATGGTATTTCAAATGTATTTATCCTGATACTACTAACAATAATTGTCTATCCAAACATAATCAAAACAGAATAAAAAACTTCTATTTATAGATTGTCTTATATTTATCTAGATACGCAGGCTAATACTAAACATAATAATTATCTATCCAAAAGTAATCAAAACAGAATAAAAAATTTCTATTTATAGATTGTCTACAAACGACATACGGATGGATGTATATAGACATATTTTAGAGTGTAGATTCACTCATTTTGCTTCGTATGTAATCTATAGTGGAATTTCTAGAAGAGTTATATTTAGGAACGGAGGGAATAGTACTAATAATAATTTTCTATCCAAACGTAATCAAAATAGAATAAAACATCTCCTATTTGTAGATTTTCTAGGGTACTTATCCGAAAACTAACCATAATTGTCTTTCCCAAAGTATTTCAGTCGCCAGATATTGCTTGTTGGTCCTTACCATGGTTTTGGGTACCAGGCGGAAAATTCAGTTACCGCCCGTAACCGCGTTTCTCGTTGCCCCACGATAATTCGGTTATCGAACTTTTTGATTTTTTTGAAATTTAAACTCCTATCTTCTGGTTAAATGAGATATCTCTAGCTCAAACGCAAGCTTACTTGCATCCTAGTGGTAATGATCTTACTCCATCCACAGGGCGTCATGTGTTCGAGAACCGCCGGCCGCATTTAACTTTTTGATTTCTGAAGAATACACGCCACACTATGCTGTAATTTCTAAAAAAATACGTGCACGCGAAGGTCGAACTCGCGACCTGCAGCAGACCTGATACCGCTGCTCTAGTACTACTGAAGCATACATACGGTGCTCCAAACTTTTGTATTCTAGTCGACAAAATTTTGATTTCAAATTTGAATTTT
>NC_057810.1:81497856-81498206 GCF_018294505.1 Triticum aestivum
GCTTACTTGCATCCTAGTGGTAATGATCTTACCCCAGCAACATTGCGTCATGTGTTCGAGAACCGCCGGCCGCATTTAACTTTTTGATTTCTGAAGAATACACGCCACACTATGCTGTAATTTCTAAAGAAATACGTGCACGCGAAGGTCGAACTCGCGACCTGCAGGTGCGTGGCAGTGGAGCAGACCTGATACCGCTGCTCTAGTACTACTGAAGCATACATACGGTGCTCCAAACTTTTGTATTCTAGTCGACAAAATTTTGATTTCAAATTTGAATTTTAAACTTTGCTCGAATTTTTGTCGGTATTTCGTGGTTACCGTGGTAACCGAGTTTACCGCCCCCCCCC
>NC_057810.1:81498216-81502613 GCF_018294505.1 Triticum aestivum
GTTCCATTCGGAATCCAAAACCTGTATCCTGGGGGTTTGCCAAACTTCCTGCAAAGGAAATCTTTCTGTAGTCCTGATGACAGTCAAAAGAGATGACAATCGGATATTCCATCCAGCAGCTTAGTAGGTTTCTTCTGTTCTATTCTTTGTGCCACCTATCATCCACGTTCTCTACTTATTCATTAATTCATTTCTTGAATTAGGCTAGGTGCTTCCGCCTTAGTTTTGAAAACAGAGAATGACTTTGACTGAACGTTGTTTGTGATGCAATTTATCTCTTCGATTGGGTATTTCTATTCTAGAATATGAGCCAAAATCCTCGTATCTTTTGCAAATTCTGCCGTGTGAAGTTCAGTTAGGAATTCCATCCATTACTAGTGCCGTTAACTCTGATCCATGGGGAGATTTCAGTGGACAAAGGGATTCTCTGATGCGATGATACCTGGCATCTTCACACATGATAGACCATTGTTTGATTTTAGATATGCTATAAATCGATAAATTTAGTTGAGAAAAAAATTGGAATGACATGGGCTAAGGGGTATAAACTACTGTTTATTCATGCATGAGCTAATTCAGTTCATTCTAGATGAATTTTCTACTCAATCATGTAACATGCACTATCTTTGCTGAACAGCTCAAATGGCCGAGGCTGTACTTATTGCTGTGACGAAGATTGGTTCCATTTTAGGAGATGGAAGTCATCAATGCCATCATATCCGAGCTCTCTGTAGAAGTTACTAATCTGAAAGAACTGCCGGTAAAGATTGAGCAAATAAGACAACAACTGAATATGATGAGTAATGTAATAATGCAGATAGATAATGTATACCTGAGTGTCGGTGTACAAAATTTTGTACGGGTACTTCTACTTCTGTATCCTTACTAGTGCACGGGCAGTCACAACTACACCTGCAGCAGGGCTTAGCGGGGTAGAGGAAGACAAAACCAAAAGACTACCAAGGCAGATACTCGAAGAACAAGGGGCAGAGAGCGAGCTGGACCACCCCCGGCAAGGGTCTTGCCGGGGCGACCTGCACAGCACCAGCAAGTCCATCACCCTTGGGGCTGAGAGCTCTGACACCATCGACAATGTTAAAGACCAAGATCTGGAGGGTACATGTCTGGTAGCATACAGATCCTCGTAAAGATTGACATCCCACAGATCCACGTGGGACCAGAAGATAAAGACCCCCGGCAAGGCCCTTGCCGGACGACTCCAAGGCCCCCGGCAAGCCTTGCCGGGGACGATCACTGGGCCGCGGCCAGGCCCACGCTGACAAGGTTTCGCCACCTCACCACCACTCCAGTGCGACGATAGGCGTGCCAGCTAAGCAGGCGCCTGCGTGGCGGCATGCAGATCTTTGTGGAAGCTTTACCATTGTGCCAACGCAGCAGCTAGTTAGCCAGCGTGGCACTGCACGCCTTGTCAGCCTAGACGCGTGTCGAAGCAAGGAGGAGCGGCGAAAGACGGGATGACTTCTGTTGCCATCCCCGATAAAGCAAGAGGACACGTAGGCAGCGCATTAAATGCGTTTGTCCTACGTTGACCGAGTGATAAGCTCGATCACTGTAGCTTGCCACCTCCTGTGTGCCACTGTGGTAACCCCTTTGCATATAAAAGGAGGCCCAAGGCATACAGAGAGACGATTCAGACTTTTGGACAAGGCACGCACCGTAGCTAGTTCAAAAGCTCAAGAACACATATATCCAGATGAGCAGGACTAGGGTATTACGCATCTTTGCGGCCCGAACCTGGGTAAAAATCCTTGTGTGCTAACGGCTCGACCTGCTCTTCGTGAAGCTAATCCCCCGCCGAACATAGAAGGGATCCTTGTGACCCCATAGGTGTTCAGTTTCCCCGATATCTTTGGCGTGCCAGGTAGGGGGGCATTAGTTGTGAGAATCTGGTCTGTTAGTTAGTACAGTAGTCTCTTCATCGCCATGGCGCCGAAGAAGAAGAAGATCACAGCGATCGGCCCGTCCGGGGCCACACCGCCCGCACCTGCGCGGATGGGCGACGTGGCGGGCGCCAGTGGTGAAGGAGATCAAGGTCGTCCGCGCCACCCTGGTGCGAGGGGCGGTGCGAGCGGTGTGGATTTCGGGCTCATTTGAGCACGGGCTCAGCAGCGAATTTTCGATGGCGATGCCCTTTTTATATCTGCAGATAGTAGGAACACAATGTTTCTTTGTAGCTCAGGCTAGTTTTTTTGCTAGTTTTTTCGGCCAAAATAGCCATATCAACAGTTATTATGCCATTCGTGATTAATTTGAAATGCTTGTCGATCGATGGAAGTATCATATTAGGCTGCATGTCTATGATTGCAGGAATGGCATGAGGAAGCAGCATAATCCTCAGGTAAAAAAAAGCAAACATAATCCTTTTTGTGTTTTTTTTGCGATGGATCCTTTTTGTAGTTGTTCCTGCTACAATCATTTTTTTATCATAAAAAATGATTGCAGCTGCAGCTACTACAAAAAGGATTATGTTGCTTCCTCATGCCATTCCGTTATACTGCATCTGGTTCATTTTACTCTGTGTATTAGATTTGTGTCAAGTCAAACTTTACAAAGTTTGAACAAATTTATATTAAAAAATATCAACTACATTACCAAGTATATATACTATGAAACTATATTTCATAATGAATCTAACAATATTGATTTGGCATTGGGAATATTGATAGTTCTTTCTATAAGTTTAGTCAAAGTAGAGATACTTTGACTTCAGACAATACTTATATGCAGACTAAAAAGGACCGGAGGGAGTAGATGACTCGCACTATCGGCGAGACAGCAAGATTTCACTGCCTTCTTTTACAAGGAACAAGTCACAAGTTTTATTTCTTAAGCTAACTCAATAGAACTGATGTCCAAATTAACCTTAGCCACCTCACAAAATATTCTTCCCAACACCTAAAAAAACAAGAAAGACATCGAAACTTGTGAAATGAGGACAAGCTTATTGCAGTACTTTTTTAAGAAACATATTTCCACATCACAAAAGAATTTTAAAAAAAATTGTACATGCACAAATACAAATATAACATATTCAAGAAAAATTTAATAACAATATACTCCCTCTGTAAGGAAATATAAGTGTTTAGATCACTAATGTAGCGATTTTTTTTTGTGTAGACTAAAGTAGTGATCTAAACGCTTTTATATTTCTTTATGGAAGAAGTACTTTCATAGGTAGTGTAGACAAAAAAAAAATATGTGCATAAATATGGGCCAGTTTTTCATTGTTGGGCCAGGATTATTTTATTTTGGGAGCTTGCGAATCATAATATTTTGAACAAAATTGTACAGATCCATCGCAAATACATACAAGTTTTCACTGGCTTGTTTTTGAATTTTCATGAATCTTGGAAATATCTTTCTTTTTATCGTTTGGAAAAAGGGCTCCAGTGGGCCCGTCCGTTGAGCCCGTCCTCAGTACCATTATTTTGATCGCTTCCTAATCCTAAGATTAGTAGCTACTACTAGTTGGTTGGGGTCAAGACAAGAGTAACGAGTCTGATCATCTTCAAATTTTGCCTTCTTCGCTACCTGCCGCATCCTCGTCTCGGCCGAAGATGGACCGATTTTTGACGACAGTATGTATCCTATATTTACGTACGTACATTTAGTTAAGAGCACGGGTGTAGCTTATAGTGATTTGCGTACATATTTCGTGAAACTGCAGGTACTTCCAGTCATCCGGCCGCACCGTGCGGACAGGAGCAATGGCTGCTACTGCTTGGCCACGGGACATCTGGAACCATTGGGCCATCCAGATCCTGGTGATCTTCATCCTCGGGCTCCAGATCGCCCTCTTCCTCTTTGCCGGGATCCGCAGGCGTGGAGGCCACCCGGTGCTGCGGTTCCTGCTCTGGCTGGCGTATCAGCTGGCTGACTGCACCGCCACATACGCCCTCGGCCACCTCTCCCTCGCAGGCGCTGCAGGCGCACACCCGATTGTCGCGTTCTGGGCGTCATTCCTCCTGCTGCACCTCGGAGGCCCGGACAACATCACCGCCTCCTCTTTGGAGGACAACGAGCTCTGGAAGCGGCACTTGCTGTCCGGAGTCGTGTATATCCTCTACGAGTATTATCGCGGACACGGGCACATTGCTCCGGCTTGCCTCCACCTTGATGTTGGCCATCGGTGCTGTGAAGTACGGGGAGAAGACGTGGGCGCTCATGCGCGGCAACCTGGACAGAATGCGAGCCTCCCTCAAGAAGAAGAAGCAACCACATGCCATGCATGGACATTTTCACCCTCAAGATCAAGTGTTGAAGGATGGAGAATTAGATCAGGAATCCCTTGTGCGACAAAAACAGAGGATGGCTATCCTCCCCTTGTCCCCCTCCGTCCCCTCCCCTGCCGGTGGCCATGGCCCCCTCGCCCCTCC
>NC_057810.1:81502835-81511181 GCF_018294505.1 Triticum aestivum
CCTGCGGCTCCTGCTCTGGGCGTTCGCCGTCCCCGTCGCTGGCTCCCTTGGCGTCGGCGCCCTTCCTTAGCTCGCGGTTCTGGGCGATCGGCGATTTGGAGGATTAGGCCTCTGACTCCGGCTCGGAGGGGTGCGCCCCGCCGTTGGGTGTGCCGGTGGTGGTTCCGGGGCCTGTGGCTGGTCGTTCCTGGAAGTTTGCTCCGGGCGGTCGGGGCAGACCGGTGGCGCTGCCGTCGGGGTCTCCTGGCTGGTCGCGTGTTGGGCGCCGCCATCGCGTGGTGGGTGTGGATCCGGCTTCCTCGCAGGTGTGTGTTCCCCTTCGCCCCCCTCTCCCCCGGCCTGTGGCTCCTGATCTGGGTGGGTTGGCTTCTCCAATCGTTTCTCCTCCCTGCTCTCCTGCTCCCCGGCCGGGGCCGGCGGCGACGGCGGCGGGGGCGCCGGTGCGCCTGGTGGCAGTTGGTGGCCTAACCCTAGATCCGGGTGGCTCGGAGGGCTCGGGGGGCCTTGCTGGGCCTGTGGGCCTGGTGGCCTCTGCTGGGGTTCGGCCCGGTCCGCCCGCTCCACCGGCCCTGTCATCTTTTATTTCTTTCCCTCCCCTTCTGTCCGTGGGCCCGGGGCAAGTGGTAGTGGCCACTGCGCCTCGGCCTGCCCCCCCTTTGGCCCGGGCTTCGATTGCAGCCTGTTCGGCCCAATCTGGCTCGGCCTGCTGCGGCTATATATGGGTGCGCCGCGGTGCCCTTCCCCCCTTCCTAGGGTTTCCGGCCTCCGCCGCTGATATTCGCAGGGCGCGTCGTCCCATTCGCCACTTCTCCAGATCCGCTTCTTCCCCACCCCCCGTCCTCCTCTCCTTTGCCGACGCGCTCGCCATGGACAAGTCGAGGACCTCCTGCTCCAGGCCTTGTCGGGGAGCAAGAGGGCTAGGGAGTCCTCGCCGGGCTCTGGTGCTGATTTGGCCTTTGAGGCTGAGCTCCGCTCTAAGCTGGTGGCTGACCGGGCGGCGCACGGGCCTGTGCTTGCGGGGGAGGAATGGGAGGCGGGGTCGGACCGCTCCGTGGCCAGATCTGGGACGGCGCTCCCTGGATCTGGTGCTGGGTCGGGGTCGGGGCCGGATCCGTGGGAGGCTGTCGCGGCTTCGACGGCTGGTGGCTCATCTTCTTTGGCGCCTCGCCCCATCCAAGCCGGGGGGCCGGTCACTCTGCCTCGGCTTCCTCCCCGCTCCTTCGGGGCCGGCGCGGCCTCCCGCTCGGGGCAACGCTTTAGCCCTGGGGCGTCCTCTTCGCTGGCTGGGGAGTGGCGTCCTCCTTCTCCTGGTCCGGGCGCGCCCTCGGGGGTTCGTGGAGACGGCATCTTGCCGCCGCCACAGCCTCCAGCTCCTGCTCCTCGCCATCACCCAGTCCCCTCGGGCCCCTCTCCGACCCTCACCTGCTTTGCTTGTCACCGCCCGAACCACTTCCAATCGAGGTGCACTAATCCTGTTGGGGAACGTAGCAGAAATTCAAAATTCTCCTACGTGTCACCAAGATCTATCTATGGAGAAACCAGCAAAGAGGGGAAGGAGAGTGCATCTACATACCCTTGTAGATCGCTAAGCGGAAGTGTTCAAGAGAACGGGGTTGAAGGAGTCGTACCCGTCGTGATCCAAATCACCGGAGATCCTAGTGCCGGACGGACGGCACCTCCGCGTTCAACACACGTACAGCCCGGTGACGTCTCCCACGCCTTGATCCAGCAAGGAGAGAGGGAGAGGTTGAGGAAGACTCCATCCAGCAGCAGCACAACGGCGTGGTGGTGATGGAGGAGCGTGGTAGTCCATCAAGGCTTCGCCAAGCACCGCGAGATATGAGGAGAAAGAGAGGTAGGGCTGCGCCAACAGGAGAAGAAACTCATGTGTTGGGCTGCTCCAATGCCTCCACTATATATAGGGGGAGAGGGGGCTGCGCCCCCACCTAGGTTTCCACCCCTAGGGGGCGGCGGCCAGCCCTAGATGGGACTTGGAGGGGGCGGCCAAGAGGGGGAGAGAGGGGGCGCGCCCTAGGGTGGGCCTATAGGCCCATCTGCGCCTAGGGTTTCCCCTCTCCCCTCCTAGCTGCGCCTTGGGCAAGGATGGGAGGCATACCAGCCCACTCTGGGGCTGGTCCCTTTCCACTCTAGGCCCATGCAAGCCTCCGGGGCCGGTGGCCCCACTTGGTGGACCCCCAGGACCCTCCCGGTGGTCCCGGTACGTTACCGATAAAACCCGAAAATTTTCCCGTGACCAAAACAAGACTTCCCATATATAAATCTTTACCTCCGGACCATTCCGGAACTCCTCATGACGTCCGAGATCTCATCCGAGACTCCGAACAACATTCGGTAACCACATACAAACTTCCTTTATAACCCTAGCGTCATCGAACCTTAAGTGTGTAGACCCTACGGGTTCAGGAATCATGCAGACATGACCGAGACGTTCTCCGGTCAATAACCAACAGCGGGATCTGGATACCCATGTTGGCTCCCACATGTTCCACGATGATCTCATCGGATGAACCACGATGTCAAGGACTCAATCGATCTCGTATACAATTCCCTTTGTCTAACGGTATTGTACTTGCCCGAGATTCGATCGTCGGTATGCCGATACCTAGTTCAATCTCGTTACCGGCAAGTCTCTTTACTCGTTCCGTAACACATCATCCCGTGATCAACCCCTTGGTCACATTGTGCACATTATGATGATGTCCTACCGAGTGGGCCCAGAGATACCTCTCCGTTTACACGGAGTGACAAATCCCAGTCTCGATTCGTGCCAACCCAACAGACACTTTCGGAGATACCTGTAGTGCACCTTTATAGTCACCCAGTTACGTTGTGACGTTTGGTACACCCAAAGCATTCCTACGGTATCCGAGAGTTGCACAATCTCATGGTCTAAGGAAAAGATACTTGACATTAGAAAAGCTACTAGGAGTACTAGTAAAGTACACATTAACATAATGTATATCCAATATACTTCTATCGACCTTGCCAGCCTTCTCATCTACCAAGTATCTAGGGTAATTCCGCTCTAGTGACTATTCCCCTTATCACAGAAGCACTTAGTCTTGGGTTTGGGTTCAACCTTGGGTTTCTTCACTGGAGCAGCAGCTGATTTGCCGTTTCATGAAGTATCCCTTCTTGCCCTTGCCCTTCTTGAAACTAGTGGTTTCACCAACCATCAACAATTGATGCTCCTTCTTGATTTCTACTTTCGCGGTGTCAAACATCGTGAATACCTCAAGGATCATCATATCTATCCCTGATATGTTATAGTTCATCACGAAGCTCTAGCAGCTTGGTGGCAATGACTTTGGAGAAACATCACTATCTCATCTGGAAGATCAACTCCCACTCGATTCAAGTGATTGTTGCACTCAGACAATCTGATCACAAGCTCAACGATTGAGCTTTTCTCCCTTAGTTTGCAGGCTAAGAAAATCGTCGGCGGTCTCATACCTCTTGACGTGGGCACGAGCCTGAAATCCCAATTTCAGCCCTCGAAACATCTCATATGTTCCGCGACGTTTCAAAAACGTCTTTGGTTCTTCTACTCTAAACCATTTAACTGAACTATCATGTAGTTATCAAAACGTGTATGTCCGATGTTCGCAACATCCACAAACAACGTTTGGGGTTCAGCCCACTGAGCGGTGCATTAAGGACATAAGCTTTCTACTGTCCGCATAATCGTTACTATCAACTTTCAACTATATTTTCTCTAGGAACATATCTAAACAGTGGAACTAAAGCGCGAGCTTACGACATAATTTGCAAAGATCTTTTGACTATGTTCAGGATAATTAAGTTCATCTTATGAACTCCCACTCAGATAGACATCCCTCTAGTCATCTAAGTGATTACATGATCCGAGTCAACTAGGCCGTGTCCGATCATCACGTGAGATGGACTAGTCATCATCGGTGAACATCTTCATGTTGATCGTATCTACTATACGACTCATGCTCGACCTTTCGGTCTCTTGTGTTCCGAGGCCATGTCTGTACATGCTAGGCTCGTCAAGTCAACCTAAGTGTTTCGCGTGTGTAAATCTGTCTTACACCCGTTGTATGTGAACGTAAGAATCCATCACACCCGATCATCACGTGGTGCTTAGAAACGACGAACTTTCGCAACGGTGCACAGTTAGGGGGAACACTTTCTTGAAATTTTAATGAGGGATCATCTTATTTACTATCGTCGTTCTAAGCAAATAAGATGCATAAACACGATAAACATCACATGCAATCAAATAGTGACATGATATGGCCAATATCATATTGCTCCTTTTGATCTCCATCTTCGGGGCTCCATGATCATCATCGTCACCGGCATGACACCATGATCTCCATCATCGTGTCTCCATGAAGTTGCCTCGCCAACTTATTACTTCTACTACTATGGCTACCGGTTAGCAATAAAGTAAAGTAATTACATGGCGTTGTTCAATGACATGCAGGTCATACAATAAATAAAGACAACTCCTATGGCTCCTGCCGGTTGTCACACTCATCGACATGCAAGTCGTGATTCCTATTACAAGAACATGATCAATCTCATACATCACATATCATTCATCACATTCTTCTTGGCCATATCACATCACATAGCATACCCTGCAAAAACAAGTTAGACGTCCTCTAATTGTTGTTTGCATGTTTTACGTGGCTGCTATGGGTTTCTAGCAAGAACGTTTCTTACCTACGCAAAAACCACAACGTGATATGTCAATTGCTATTTACCCTTCATAAGGACCCTTTTCATCGAATCCGTTCCGACTAAAGTGGGAGAGACTGGCACCCACTAGCCACCTTATGCACCAAGTGCATGTCAGTCGGTGGAACCTGTCTCATGTAAGCGTACGTGTAAGGTCGGTCCGGGCCGCGTCATCCCACAATACCGTCGAAACAAGATTGGACTAGTAACGGTAAGCATATTGAACAAAATCAACGCCCACAACTATTTTGTGTTCTACTCGTGCACAGAATCTAAGCAATAAACCTGGCTCATGATGCCACTGTTGGGGAACGTAGCAGAAATTCAAAATTTTCCTACGTGTCACCAAGATCTATCTATGGAGAAACCAGCAACGAGGGGAAGGAGAGTGCATCTACATACCCTTGTAGATCGCTAAGCGGAAGCGTTCAAGAGAATGGGGTTGAAGGAGTCGTACTCGTCGTGATCCAAATCACCGGAGATCCTAGTGCCGAATGGACGGCACCTCCGCGTTCAACACACGTACAGCCCGGTGACGTCTCCCACGCCTTGATCCAGAAAGGAGAGAGGGAGAGGTTGAGGAAGACTCCATCCAGCAGCAGCACAACGGCGTGGTGGTGATGGAGGAGCGTGGTAGTCCAGCAGGGCTTCGCCAAGCACCGCGAGATATGAGGAGAAAGAGAGGTAGGGCTGCGCCAACAGGAGAAGAAACTCATGTGTTGGGTTGCTCCAATGCCTCCACTATATATAGGGGGAGAGGGGGCTGCGCCTCCACCTAGGTTTCCACCCCTAGGGGGCGGCGGCCAGCCCTAGATGGGACTTGGAGGGGGCGGCCAAGAGGGGGAGAGAGGGGGCGCGCCCTAGGGTGGGCCTATAGGCCCATCTGCGCCTAGGGTTTCCCCTCTCCCCTCCTAGCTGTGCCTTGGGCAAGGGTGGGAGGCGCACCAGCCCACTTTGGGGCTGGTCCCTTTCCACTCTAGGCCCATACAAGCCTCCGGGGCCGGTGGCCCCACTTGGTGGACCCCCGGCACCCTCCCGGTGGTCCCGGTACGTTACCGATAAAACCCGAAACTTTTCCGGTGACCAAAACAGGACTTCCCATATATAAATCTTTACCTCCGGACCATTCTGGAACTCCCCGTGACGTCCGGTATCTCATCTGGGACTCCGAACAACATTCGGTAACCACATACAAACTTCCTTTATAACCCTAGCGTCATCGAACCTTAAGTGTGTAGACCCTACGGGTTCGGGAATCATGCAGACATGACCGAGACGTTCTCCGGTCAATAACCAACAGCGGGATCTGGATACCCATGTTGGCTCCCACATGTTCCACAATGATCTCATCGGATGAACCACGATGTCAAGGACTCAATCGATCTCGTATACAATTCCCTTTGTCTAACGGTATTGTACTTGCCCGAGATTCGATTGTCGGTATGCCAATACCTAGTTCAATCTCGTTACCGGCAAGTCTCTTTACTCGTTCCGTAACACATCATCCCGTGATCAACCCCTTGGTCACATTGTGCACATTATGATGATGTCCTACCGAGTGGGCCCAGAGATACCTCTCCGTTTACACGGAGTGACAAATCCCAGTCTCGATTCGTGCCAACCCAACAGACACTTTCGGAGATACCTGTAGTGCACCTTTATAGTCACCCAGTTACGTTGTGACGTTTGGTACACCCAAAGCATTCCTACGGTATCCGGGAGTTGCACAATCTCATGGTCTAAGGAAAAGATACTTGACATTAGAAAAGCTTTAGCATACGAACTACGATCTTTGTGCTAGGCTTAGGATTAGGTCTTGTCCATCACATCATTCTTCTAATGATGTGATCCCGTTATCAACGACATCCAATGTCCATGGTTAGGAAACCGTAACCATCTATTGATCAACGAGCTAGTCAATAGAGGCTTGCTAGGGACGTGATGTTGTCTATGTATCCACACATGTATCTGAGTTTCCTATCAATACAATTATAGCATGGATAATAAACGATTATCATGAACAAGGAAATATAATAATAAGTAATTTATTATTGCCTCTAGGGCATATTTCCAACAAATCCCTCTTTCTGTCTCATCTCCGATCCGATGGCCACCTGACGGTGGATTGCCGCAATCGCACCAAGGGTCCCTCCTTTGTGCAGTTTAGGTTGGGTCTGCCTAGTTGCTCCTTTTTCGCTCTGGACGCTGAGGTTCCTCTCGTGATGGCTGCACCTTCCCTCTCCAATGCGGCTATTATCACAGTGTGTGGTCAGAAAATTTCCCCACAGACCCTTTTGGACGGCTTGAAGATTTGGGATGAGGGTGGTTGGGACTGGCAGGTCAGCCAGCTCTCTAACTTTGAGTTCGCAGTGGTGTTTCCCTCCAAGGATTGCCTAAGGATGATCTCCTCGTGTACTAGCTTTATTCTACCCCTCAATCAACATGTGGTTTCTGTCAAAGCGGCTACCTGTGGTGCAAAGGTTGTGGGTCCTCTCAGCAAGACTTGGGTATGTTGGAAATATGCCCTAGAGGCAATAATAAAAGGATTATTATTATATTTCTTTGTTCATGATATTTGTCTTTTATTCATGCTATAGTTGTATTATCCGGAAATCGTAATACACGTGTGAATACTTAGACCACAACATGTCCCTAGTGAGCCTCTAGTTGACTAGCTCGTTGATCAACAGATAGTCATGGTTTCCTGACTATGGACATTAGATGTCGTTGATAACGGGATCACATCATTGGGAGAATGATGTGATGGACAAGACCCAATCCTAAGCATAGCACAAGATCGTGTAGTTCATTTTGCTAGAGCTTTTCCTATGTCAAGTATCTCTTCCTTAGACCATGAGATCGTGTAACTCCCGGATACCGTAGGAGTGCTTTGGGTGTACCAAACGTCACAACGTAACTGGGTGACTATAAAGGTGCACTACAGGTATCTCCGAAAGTGTCTGTTGGGTTGACACGGATCGAGACTGGCATTTGTCACTCCGTATAACGGAGAGGTATCACTGGGCCCACTCGGTAGTGCATCATCATAATGAGCTCAAAGTGACCAAGTGTCTGGTCACGGGATCACGCATTACGGTACGAGTAAAGTGACTTGCCGGTAACGAGATTGAACGAGGTATTGGGATACCGACGATCGAATCTCGGGCAAGTAACATACCGTCTGACAAAGGGAATAGTATACAGGGTTGCTTGAATCCTCGACATCGTGGTTCATCCAATGAGATCATCGAGGAGTATGTGGGAGCCAACATGGGTATCCAGATCCCGCTGTTGGTTATTGACCGGAGAGCCGTCTCGGTCATGTCTGCATGTCTCCCGAACCCGTAGGGTCTACACACTTAAGGTTCGGTGACGCTAGGGTTGTATGAATATGAGTATGCAGCAAACTGAATGTTGTTCCGAGTCCCGGATGAGATCCCGGATGTCACGAGGAGTTCCGGAATGGTCCGGAGGTAAAGAATTATATATAGGAAGTGCTGTTTCGGCCATCGGGAAAGTTCCGGGGTCACCCGATATTGTACCGGGACCACCGGAAGGGTCCCAGGGGTCCACCGGGTGGGGCCACCTATCCCAGAGGGCCCCGTGGGCTGAAGT
>NC_057810.1:81511514-81533989 GCF_018294505.1 Triticum aestivum
GGTGGGGGGCGCGCCCCACTTGCCTTGGGGGGCACTCCACCCCCCCTGGCCGCCGCCCCCCTTGGGAGATTAGATCTCCCAGGGCCGGCGCCCCCCCCTGGGGGCCTATATAAAGGAGGGGGAGGGAGGGCAGCCGCACCCTGTGTCTTGGCGCCTCCCTCCCCCTGCTACACCTCTTCCTCCTCCCGCAGTAGCTTGGCGAAGCCCTGCCGGAGTCCTGCTGCATCCACCACCACGCCATTGTGCTGCTGGATCTTCATCAGCCTCTCCTTTCCCCTTGCTGGATCAAGACGGAGGAGACGTCACGCTGACCATACGTGTGTTGAACGCGGAGGTGCCGTCCGTTCGGCGCTAGGATCTCCGGTGATAGGATCACGACGAGAACGACTACCTCAACCCCGTTCTCTTGAATGCTTCCGCATGCGATCTACAAAGTGGTATGTAGATGCATCTCTCTCCTTTCACTCGTTGCTTAGATGAACTCATAGATGGATCTTTGTGAAACCGTAGGAAATTTTTTTATTTTCTGCAACGTTCCCTAACAGTGGCATCATGAGCTAGGTCTATGCGTAGTTCTCTATTGCATGAGTAGAACACAATTTTGTTGTGGGCGTAGATCTTGTCAACTTGCTTGCCGCTACTAGTCTTATTTTGCTTCAGTGGTATTGTGGGATGAAGCGGCCCGGACCGACCTTACACGTACGCTTACGTGAGACAGGTTCCACCGACTGACATGCACTAGTTGCATAAGGTGGCTAGCGGGTGTCTGTCTCTCCCACTTTAGTTGGAGCGGATTCGACGAAAAGGGTCCTTATGAAGGGTAAATAGAAGTTGACAAAATCACGTTGTGGTTATTCGTAGGTAAGAAAACATTCTTGCCAGAACCCAATTGCAGCCACGTAAAAGATGCCACAACAATTAGAGGACGTCTAACTTGTTTTTGCAGCAATTGTCATGTGATGTGATATGGCCAGAAGTTGTGATGAATGATGAATGATATATTGTGATGTATGAGATCATGTTCTTGTAATAGGAATCACGACTTGCATGTCGATGAGTATGACAACCGGCAGGATCCATAGGAGTTGTCTTTATTTTTTGTATGACCTGCGTGTCATTGAAGAACGCCATGTAAATTACTTTACTTTATTGCTAAACGCGTTAGCCATAGAAGTAGAAGTAGTCGTTGGCGTGACAACTTCATGAAGACACGATGATGGAGATCATGGTGTCATGTCGGTGACGAAGATGATCATGGAGCCCCGAAGATGGAGATCAAAGGAGCTATATGATATTGGCCATATCATGTCACTATTATATAATTGCATGTGATGTTTATTATGTTTATGCATCTTGTTTACTTAAAACGACGGTAGTAAATAAGATGATCCCTTATAATAATTTCAAGAAAGTGTTCCCCCTAACTATGCGCCGTTGCTAAAGTTCGTCGTTTCGAAGCACCACGTGATGATCGGGTGTGATAGATCCTTACGTTCACATACAACGGGTGTAAGACAGTTTTACACATGCAAAACACTTAGGGTTAACTTGACGAGCCTAGCATGTACAGACATGGCCTCGGAACACAGAGACCGAAAGGTCGAACATGAGTCGTATGGAAGATACGATCAACATGGAGATGTTCACTGATGATGACTAGTCCGTCTCACGTGATGATCGGACACGGCCTAGTCGACTCGGATCGTGTAACACTTAGATGACTAGAGGGATGTCAATCTGAGTGGGAGTTCATTAAATAATTTGATTAGATGAACTTAATTATCATGAACTTAGTCTAAAGTCTTTGCAAAATATGTCTTGTAGATCAAATGGCCAACGCTCATGTCAACATGAACTTCAACACGTTCCTAGAGAAAACCAAGCTGAAAGATGATGGCAGCAACTATTCGGACTGGGTCCAGAACCTGAGGATCATCCTCATAGCAGCCAAGAAAGATTATGTCCTAGAAGCACCGCTAGGTGAAGCACCCATCCCAGAGAACCAAGACGTTATGAACGCTTGGCAGTCACGTGCTGATGATTACTCCCTCGTTCAGTGCGGCATGCTTTACAGATTAGAACCGGGGCTCCAAAAGCGTTTTGAGCGACACGGAGCATATGAGATGTTCGAGGAGCTGAAAATGGTTTTTCAAGCTCATGCCCGCGTCGAGAGATATGAAGTCTCCGACAAGTTCTATAGTTGTAAGATGGAGGAAAACAGTTCTGTCAGTGAGCACATACTCAAAATGTCTGGGTTGCATAACCGCCTGTCCCAGCTGGAGATCAACCTCCCGGACGAGGCGGTCATTGACAGAATCCTTCAGTCGCTCCCACCGAGCTACAAGAGCTTTGTGTTGAACTACAATATGCAGGGGATGGTGAAGACCATTCCTGAAGTATTTTCAATGCTGAAATCAGCAGAGGTTGAAATCAAGAAAGAACATCAAGTGTTGATGGTCAATAAGACCACTAAGTTCAAGAAGGGCAAGGGTAAGAAGAACTTCAAGAAGGACGGCAAAGATGTTGCCGCGCCCGGTAAGCCAGTTACCGGGAAGAAGTCAAAGAATGGACCCAAGCCTGAGACTGAGTGCTTTTATTGCAAAGGGAAGGGTCACTGGAAGCGGAACTGCCCCAAATACTTAGCGGACAAGAAGGCTGGCAACACTAAAGGTATATGTGATATACATGTAATTGATGTGTACCTTACCAGTACTCGTAGTAATTGGTGTGTACCTTACCAGTACTCGTAGTAACTCCTGGCTATTTGATACCGGTGCCGTTGCTCATATTTGTAACTCACAACAGGAGCTGCAGAATAAGCGGAGACTGGCGAAGGACGAGGTGACGATGCGCGTCGGGAATGGTTCCAAGGTCGATGTGATCACCGTCGGCACGCTACCTCTACATTTACCTATTGGATTAGTTTTAAACCTCAATAATTGTTATTTAGTGCCAAGTTTGAGCATGAACATTGTATCTGGATCTCGTTTGATGCGAGATGGCTACTCATTTAAATCCGAGAATAATGGTTGTTCTATTTATATGAGAGATATGTTTTATGGTCATGCCCCGATGGTCAATGGTTTATTCTTAATGAATCTCGAACGTAATGTTACACATATTCATAGTGTGAATATCAAAAGATGTAAAGTTGATAACGATAGTCCCACATACTTGTGGCACTGCCGCCTTGGTCACATTGGTGTCAAGCGCATGAAGAAGCTCCATGCTGATGGACTTTTAGAGTCTCTCGATTATGAATCATTTGACACATGCGAACCATGCCTTATGGGCAAAATGACCAAGACCCCGTTCTCCAGAACAATGGAGCAAGCAACCAACTTATTGGAAATCATACATACTGATGTGTGTGGTCCAATGAGCGTTGAGGCTCGCGAAGGATATCGTTATGTTCTCACTCTCACAGATGACTTGAGTAGATATGGGTATGTCTACTTGATGAAACACAAGTCTGAGACCTTTGAAAAGTTCAAGGAATTTCAGAATGAGGTAGAGAATCAATGTGAACGAAAGATAAAATTCTTACGATCAGATCATGGAGGAGAATATTTAAGTCACGAATTTGGTACACACTTAAGAAAATGTGGAATCGTTTTACAACTCACGCCGCCTGGAACACCTCAGCGTAACAGTGTGTCCGAACATCGTAATCGCACTCTATTGGATATGGTGCGATCTATGATGTCTCTTACCGATTTACCGCTATCATTTTGGGGATACGCTCTAGAGACAGCTACATTCACTTTAAATAGGGCATCGTCTAAATCCGTTGAAACAACACCGTATGAATTATGGTTTGGGAAGAAACCTAAGCTGTCGTTTCTAAAAGTTTGGGGATGCGATGCTTATGTCAAGAAACTTCAACCTGAAAAGCTCGAACCCAAGTCGGAAAAATGCGTCTTCATAGGATACCCCAAGGAAACCAATGGGTATACCTTCTACCTTAGATCCGAAGGCAAGATCTTTGTTGCCAAGAACGGATCCTTTCTGGAAAAGGAGTTTCTCTCGAAAGGAGTAAGTGGGAGGAAAGTAGAACTCGATGAAGTACTACCTCTTGAACCGGAAAGTAGTACAGCTCAGGAAAATGTTCCTGTGGTGCCTACACCGACTGGAGAGGAAATTAATGATGATGATCAAGGTACTTCGGATCAAGTTGCTACTGAACTTCGTAGGTCCACAAGGACACGTTCCACACCAGAGTGGTATGGCAACCCTGTCTTGGAAATCATGTTGTTAGACAACGGTGAACCTTTGAACTATGAAGAAGCGATGGCGGGCCCAGATTCCAACAAATGGCTAGAAGCCATGCAATCCGAGATAGAATCCATGTATGAAAATAAAGTATGGACTTTGACTAACTTGCCCGATGATCGGCGAACGATAGAAAACGGACGCAGATGGAAATGTCACCATCTATAAAGCTCGACTTGTTGCTAAGGGTTATCGACAAGTTCAAGGGATTGACTACGATGAGACTTTCTCTCCCGTAGCGAAGCTTAAGTCCGTCCGAATCATGTTAGCAATTGCCGCATACTATTATTATGAGATATGGCACATGGACGTTAAAACGGCATTCCTTAACGGTTATCTTAAGGAAGAGCTGTATATGATGCAGCCGGAAGGTTTTGTCGATCCTAAGAATGCTAACAAAGTATGCAAGCTCCAGCGATCCATTTATGGGCTGGTGCAAGCATCTCGGAGTTGGAACATTCGCTTTGATGAGATGATCAAAGCGTTTGGGTTTATGCAGACGTATGGAGAAGCCTGCATTTACAAGAAAGTGAGTGGGAGCTCTGTAGCATTTCTCATATTATATGTAGATGACATACTTTTGATGGGAAATGATATAGAATTCTTGGACGGCATTAAGGCCTACTTGAATAAGTGTTTTTCAATGAAGGAACTTGGAGAAGCCGCGTACATATTAGGCATCAAGATCTATAGTGATAGATCGAGACACCTCATAGGTCTTTCACAAAGCACATACCTTGATAAGATTTTGAAGAAGTTCAAAATGGATCAGTCCAAGAAAGGGTTCTTGCCTGTACTGCAAGGTGTGAGATTGAGCTCGGCTCAATGTCCGACCATGGCAGAAGATAAAGAAGAGATGAGCGTCATCCCCTATGCCTCAGCCATAGGATCTATTATGTATGCCATGCTGTGTACTAGACCAGATGTAAACCTTGCCGTAAGTTTGGTAGGTAGGTACCAAAGTAATCCCGGCAAGGAACACTGGACAGCGGTCAAGAATATCCTGAAGTACCTGAAAAGTACAAAGGACATGTTTCTCGTTTATGGAGGTGACGAAGAGCTCGTCGTAAAGGGTTACGTAGACGCTAGCTTTGACACAGATCTGGATGACTCTAAGTCACAAACCGGATACATGTATATGTTGAATGGTGGGGCAGTAAGCTGGTGCAGCTGCAAGCAGAGCGTCGTGGCGGGATCTACATGTGAAGCGGAGTATACATGGCAGCCTCGGAGGCAGCGCATGAAGCAATTTGGGTGAAGGAGTTCATCACCGACCTAGGAGTCATACCCAATGCGTCGGGGCCGATCAAACTCTTCGGTGACAACACTAGAGCTATTGCCCTTGCCAAGGAGCCCAGATTTCACAAGAAGACCAGGCACATCAAGCGTCGTTTCAACTCCATCCGTGAAAATGTTCAAGATGGAGACATAGATATTTGCAAAGTACATACGGATCTGAATGTCGCAGATCCGTTGACTAAACCTCTTCCGCGAGCAAAACATGATCAACACCAGAACTCTATGGGTGTTCGATTCATCACAATGTAACTAGATTATTGACTCTAGTGCAAGTGGGAGACTGTTGGAAATATGCCCTAGAGGCAATAATAAAAGGATTATTATTATATTTCTTGTTCATGATAGTTGTCTTTTATTCATGCTATAATTGTATTATCCGCAAATCGTAATACACGTGTGAATACTTAGACCACAACATGACCCTAGTGAGCCTCTAGTTGACTAGCTCGTTGATCAACAGATAGTCATGGTTTCCTGACTATGGACATTAGATGTCGTTGATAACGGGATCACATCATTGGGAGAATGATGTGATGGACAAGACCCAATCCTAAGCATAGCACAAGATCGTGTAGTTCGTTTTGCTAGAGCTTTTCCTATGTCAAGTATCTCTTCCTTAGACCATGAGATCGTGTAACTCCCGGATACCGTAGGAGTGCTTTGGGTGTACCAAACGTCACAACGTAACTGGGTGACTATAAAGGTGCACTACAGGTATCTCCGAAAGTGTCTGTTGGGTTGACACGGATCGAGACTGGCATTTGTCACTCTGTATAACGGAGAGGTATCACTGGGCCCACTCGGTAGTGCATCATCATAACGAGCTCAAAGTGACCAAGTGTCTGGTCACGGGATCATGCATTACGGTACGAGTAAAGTGACTTGTCGGTGATGAGATTGAACGAGGTATTGGGATACCGACGATCGAATCTCGGGCAAGTAACATACCGTCTGACAAAGGGAATAGTATATGGGGTTGCTTGAATCCTCGACATCGTGGTTCATCCGATGAGATCATCGAGGAGTATGTGGGAGCCAACATGGGTATCCAGATCCCGCTGTTGGTTATTGACCGGAGAGCCGTCTCGGTCATGTCTGCATGTCTCCCGAACCCGTAGGGTCTACACACTTAAGGTTCGGTGACGCTATGGTTGTATGAATATGAGTATGCAGCAAACCGAATGTTGTTCGGGTCCCGGATGAGATCCCGGACGTCACGAGGAGTTCCGGTATGGTCCGGAGGTAAAGAATTATATATAGGAAGTGTTGTTTCGGCCATCGGGAAAGTTTCGAGGTCACCCGGTATTGTACCGGGACCACCGGAAGGGTCCCGGGGGTCCACCGGGTGGGGCCACCTATCCCGGAGGGCCCCGTGGGCTGAAGTGGGAGGTGAACCAGCCCCTAGTGGGCTGGTGCGCCCTCCCTGGGCCCCCCTGCGCCTAGGGTTGGCAATCCTAGGTGGGGGGCGCGCCCCACTTGCCTTGGGGGGCACTCCACCCCCCTGGCCGCCGCACCCCTTGGGAGATTAGATCTCCCAGGGCCGGCGCCCCCCTGGGGGCCTATATAAAGGAGGGGGGGAGGGAGGGCAGCCGCACCCTGTGTCTTGGCGCCTCCCTCCCCCTTCTACACCTCTTCCTCCTCCCGCAGTAGCTTGGCGAAGCCCTGCCGGAGTCCTGCTGCATCCACCACCATGTCGTTGTGCTGCTGGATCTTCATCAACCTCTCCTTCCCCCTTGCTGGATCAAGACAGAGGAGACGTCACGCTGATCGTACGTGTGTTGAACGCGGAGGTGCCGTCCGTTCGGCGCTAGGATCTCCGGTGATAGGATCACGACGAGAATGACTACCTCAACCCTGTTCTCTTGAACGCTTCCGCACACGATCTACAAAGTGGTATGTAGATGCATCTCTCTCCTTTCACTCATTGCTTAGATGAACTCATAGATGGATCTTGGTGAAACCGTAGGAATTTTTTTTATTTTTTGCAACGTTCCCCAACAGGGTATTGGTTGATGATGTGCCTGTTGGCCTTCGGTCCATGGAATTCATGATGGCTTTGGGTAACCTCATTGGCAAACCTGTGGAAGTGGACTTGGAATCTCTCGAGAAGGTTGGCCCGGTTCGGCTCAGCGTGTGGTGCATTGACCCGGCTTCTGTTCTTGGCTTTGTGGATGTCTTTCCTTCCCCTGAAGGTATTCGGCTGCATGTTTGGGTTGAGGGCGTTGGCCTCCATGCCCCCCCTCCTCTTGCGCCTTCGCCTCCTCCTTCCAAACCTTCTGATCAAGATGACACGCATGGGGATGGATCGGCTGGGGGGCATAAGCCCAATGGGGGTTCGGATTTGCGCTTCACTCAATCAGAATGGGGCAAGATGGACTCTGATGACCGTGAGAATCTCAAGGAGAATGCCCCGGCCCCTAATCCCCAGAAGGAGAATCCACGGGATGGGGTGGTTGGCAAGGGGACCCCCATCTCTGGTTCTTGTTCTAATGTGCCTACTCGCCCGCAGTCGCCTTCCTTCTCTGGCATTGAGGATCTCCCTGCTTCCCCTAGGCGCTCCACTGACTTTCCCACCAAGAAGAAGAAGAAGGTCTCAGTTCGGAAGTTTTCTGCTAAGAGTCGGGCTTCATCCACCTCCAAGGCCTCCAAGGTTTCTGCTGCAGGGTTGGCTCGTCGTCTGGACCAGGACCTTGGCGCTGCATCGGGGTCTGGCCCTGGCTCGGCGACGCCGGTGAGGGGCTCGCCGGTGTTCCGTTCTCCTGTGTCTACGGCGCAGAAGGGTCGGCGGGTGCAGGACTCCGGCGTCTCGGTGGCAGAGCATGCGGAACGTCGCGCTGCGGCTAGAGATCTCCCTCCTGCAGGTTCGTCTCCTCCTCCCCATGCTCTTCCTTCTTCCCCAGTTCGCCTAGTTTTACCTGCTATATCAGATGATCATTTGCTGCATATTATGTCGGATATTGGGGTGGTTGACAACCCGGGGATGGGCGCTTCCTCTCATCTCCTCTCTATCATTCGGGCGAATGAGGTAGCCCAGGCTGCCATTGCTAAGGCTATGGATGCCGCGAAGGGTGCTGGTCCTGCTGGGGTCCAGGGTCAATCCGGGGCGGCAAATGCAAATATTGGTTGTGGCCAGGCGTCTGCCCCCCCAGTTCCTGTCAAATCTGGGCGGTCTAAGCGGCCTAAGGCTTATGCGGCCCTGTGCAGATTGAGTCTACGTATCAAAAACCTTTCTTTTAGATGAGAGCCCTTTTCTGGAATGTCCGTGGTTTCGGTGCTAGGGGGCGCCGCGACCAGTTTCACGATGTGGTGTGTGGGGATCACATTGACATTTTACGTTTGGTTGAAACTTTCAAGGAATCCTTCTCTCCCTCTGAATTGTCTGCGACCGCTGGGATGGGTAGATATGACTGGCACTTTCTGCCTGCTTCGGGTCACTCTGGTGGTATCTTGATTGGCTCCAAGCGGGACATCTTTGACTTCATTACTTTTGATCATGGTATTTTTTGGGCTAGCTGCGTAGTTCATCATCGCCAACTAAATATGATGTGGGAATTCATGGTGGTTTACGGGCCTGCGGATCATTCGCTTTCCCCTCTTTTTTTGGATGAAATCTCGAGCAAGATTGAGACTTGCAATATTCCTCTTCTTATTGGGGGAGACTTTAACCTGACTCGCTCACCGGCCGACAAGAACAACTCTAACTTCTCATGGCCTCTCGCCAATGCTTTTAACGATTTCATTAGTATTTGCGCTCTTCGGGAGCTTCCTAGGGTGGGGGCTCGTTTCACCTGGTCTAACCATCAAGCCTCCCCGGTCCGGTTGGTGCTGGACAGGGTTTTTGTGTCCTTTCAGTGGGATTTTCTTTTTGCTCGTACTCTGCTCAAAGCCAGGCCTGCGGTTGGGTCTGACCATGTCCCCCTTGTCCTTGACGGGGGCATTTTACTTATCGCCGCGACCTCCCGCTTCCAGTTTGATGCCTCTTGGCTTTTGATTGAGGGCTTTTATGTTATGCTTGGGTCTAGGATTGCTACTTTTCTTTCTTCTCCTCTTCGCTCCTTTGGTCCTCTTGATGACTGGCATAAACTCTCCTACGAGCTTCGCAAATTCCTGAAGGGGTGGTCTAGAAACAGGGCGGCTGAGGCATGTAAAGAAAAGGACTCCTTAGAATCTCAAATCCGGGATCTTGATCTTATGGCCGACTCTCGTGTCCTATCCTCCTCTCAATGGGCCACGCGGTACGCCCTGGAAGATGCCTTACTGGTGCTGCACCACCAGTCGGAAATTTATTGGCGCCAGTGTGGGACCCTTAATTGGACCTTGAAGGGGGATGCGATGACGGCGTATTTCTTTGCGATCGCCAATGGCAGGCGTCGCAGATGCTTCATTGATTCCCGAGTTATTAATGGCGTTAGAACCTCGGACCAACCCATCATTATGGCCCACATTGTGGGATTCTACTCTAATCTCCTTAGCTCTAAGTCTGACCTAGGGGTTGGCCTCTATCCTGGATTCTGGGACTCTGATTCTAGGATCTCTCCTGATGAAAACATGGGTCTTATGGTCCCCCTTTCGGACGAGGAGATCTGGCAGGTGATAAACTAGGCTAACATGAACGCGGCTTCAGGACCTGATGGTTTCTCAATCCCTTTCTTCAAAAAATTCTGGCCGCAGTTGCGGGATCTTGTGTGTAAAGTTATTCAAGGTTTCTGGTTGGGTACGGTGGATGTCTCGCGCCTTAACTATGAGGTTATTACCTTAATTCCTAAAGTCAAGGGTGCTGACTTGATTTCGCAATTTAGGCTGATTGCTCTTATTAATAATTTCGCCAAGTTTCCGGCCAAAGGGTTGGCTACGCGCCTTTCCCCCATTGCCCACCGTACCATCAGCCCTTTTCAATCGGCCTTTATTAAAGGTCGCTTCATTCTTAATGGGGTTTTATGTCTACATGAGATCGTTCATGACCTTAAGATTCAAAAAACAAAAGAGGTCATCCTGAAACTTGATTTTGAGAAGGCTTATGACTCCGTTAGCTGGCCTTTTTTGCGTAGAGTTCTGTTGGCCAAAGGTTTCGATGGTCCTCTTGTCCATAGAATTATGCAGTTAGTCTGGGGGGGCACACTGCTATTAATGTGAATGACCAGGTCAGTAAGTTCTTTGCTAATGGTAGGGGCCTGCGGCAAGGTGACCCTGCCTCGCCTATCTTGTTTAATTTTGTGGCTGATGCTTTATCTCGCCTGCTATCAAGGGCAGCTTCCTCTGGGCATATATCCCCTGTTAGCAATCATCTCATCCCCTCTGGTCTGACCCATCTCCAATACGCGGACGATACCATTATCATGGTGGAGCTAAATGATGCCTGCATTGCGCACCTTAAGTTTATTCTTCTATGTTTCGAGGCGATGTCGGGCCTTAAGATTAACTTTGCTAAAAGTGAAGTGGTTGTTACTAGGGCCGAGGATTCGGAAGCCATTCGAGTGGCTCACCTTCTCAATTGCAAGTTGGGGTCCTTTCCTTTCAAATACCTTGGTCTTCCGATCTCCCCAGATGTGCTTCATGCTAAGGATTTTGCTCCTGTTGTTACCAAGGTGAGTAATAGGGTTCTACCCTGGCGGGGCAGATACAACTCGAATGCGGGTAAAGTAGCTGTTATTAACGCATGTCTCTCCTCCCTCCCTATGTTCCTGATGGGCTTCTACCTCTTGTCGGCGGGGACTCATGCGGGGTTTGATAAACACCGTGGTGCTTTTTACTAGAATGCGGCGGACAACCACGGTAAGTATCGCTTTGTGAAATGGAAGCTGATGTGTAGACCCAAAAACCTGGGGGGGTTGGGCATCCTTAACACGTCCATCATGAACCAATGCTTACTGATTAAATGGTGGTGGAAGATTATGAGTGCGGAGGACCAGCCCTTGTGGCTGGACATCCTGAAAGCTAAATATTTCCCGTCCTGCAGCCCAATGTTTGCCATGTCGTGTGGTGGCTCACAGTTCTGGAAGGCGTTGGTCAAAGTTAGGCCTATTTTTCAATTATTCATTAAGTTTGTCGTTGGGGACGGTGCTTCGATCAGGTTTTGGTTAGATTGGTGGTGTGGAGATTCACCACTCTCGGTGACCTTTCCCATCCTGTTTTCTTATTGTTCGGACCCTGCCATTTCTATTGCTAAGTTAGCTTCCCAGGGGTGGAACCTGATCTTCCGGCGTTCCTTGTCGCCTGTAGAGTTCGAAGAGTGGCAACGTCTTACTGCCCTCTTCCCTTTGCTCTCGACGGCTAGGGACTCGGTGATCTGGCCGCTGTCTTCCTCTGGTCGGTTCTCGGTGAAATCTCTTTATTCCAAGCTCGTTGGGGGTACGCCCATTAATCGCTTCTCCCAGGTCTGGAAGGCTCGTCTTCCCCCTAAGATTAAAATCTTCTTATGGCAAGCCTTTCGGCATCGGCTGCCTTCGGCTAATCAAATTCGCAAGAGAAATGGCCCGGGCTCCCAGTTCTGTGCTCTGTGTGGTGCTGTTGAGGACAATGAGCATATCTTTTTTCATTGTCACCTGGCTAAGCTCATTTGGAGTTGCGTTCGGGATTGGTTAAACGTCTCTTGGGCCCCTGCCTCCTTTGCGGAGCTGCGAGCCTTGGCCCATGACCTTTCAGGCGTCTCTCGGCGTCTATTTTGGGTGGGCTTGGGAGCGTTGTGCTGGTCCCTTTGGACGACTAGGAACAAATTTACTATTGAACATGTGTTTCTTGCTAAACCTGCTGACTACTTATTTCAATCATGTGCCCTCCTGCAGCAGTGGAAATCATTGACTAAGGACGACGACCATGACGCGTTCACTGCGTTAACATCCAAAATCCGGACGACGGCATCTCTTCTTTGCAGACAAGCGCAGGGTGACTAAGGGCTTTTGGTTGACTGCTTGGTGTCCTCCAGTTGGGGGACTCTTCTTCCGGCCTGCATGCCGTGTACTGGCGTGGGTGCCATGTACCAGACTTCTCCGTGTGTTGTGTTTTCTATGGCCACTGTTGGGGCCTAGGGCCGCTGCTACTTTCCTGCGTTGTTTCTGTGACCTGCCGTATGGCTCTATTTATAAAGTCGGGCGTATGCCTTTTCTCTAAAAAGAATCCCTTGTGCGAAGAGCTCACTCGCTGTTCCACATATGCAAGCATGCCATAGTTGATTACCCAGTGATGGAAGATGATTCACACAGCCAAGATACCAAGATAAAAGGGTGGGGTGTAGATGGGTGAGGCAGATACAAGGCCGCCCGAGGCGGAGACAAGGTCGCCCGAGGCGGCCGGATTACCACCGCCGGCGGCTCGATCTTCCCCGTCTGGATGCACAAAGGCATCACATCTGATCCGTTCGTGATCTCCCAATTCCCTCGTGGCGGTGCCATCTGGTGGAAAGGTGGGGACGCTGAGATCGGGTGGTGACCGTAGGGATCTGCCACACGGCGAGATCGGATAGGAGGGGAGAATGTGGGCGCAATGGCAGGCGATCTTCTCCGGCGAGACGGATCCGGGCATCTGGATCGAAGGGAGGCTTCGATTCACAACACATTCGCGGTGGCTGGTTCTTCTCGATCTGGAGAATGACATCCTTGCCGGCGATTATCTATCAGACGGCGACATGATTAAGGTAGGTTCTAAATTCAAACTTGACATGATTAAGGTAGGTTCTAAATTCAAACTTGATGTTTATGACGTTGTTGTTGGCGATTGTGTGCAGTTTGATTTACGATCGAAGGCACCGGTGATGATCGATCTGACGGAACCGATGGTACATGCACGACCGGGTGGACGTTTTTGGGCGCTTTTGGAGAGTGACGACGAAGATCAGGAGGAATGCCACGTCCCCACCGCCAACGCGGTCACCGGAATGCGTTTGGCCTCACCGGATGCTGATCCATTGCCGGTGTCCAAGAGTACAAGCGATCGGCGTTGTTCAAAAATTTCGACTTCCAAGGCGGTCATGAAGCCGTGGATCGGCCCGATTCCCAAGGTAAAGAGAGACCCTGTAACTTTGTCGGGTTTTTTGCCTGAAAATTGGACTCATGTCACAAGGAAGAAGAAGAAAGGTAATTTTTGCCGGCCACAGCCGCCGCCAAGATCACCGGTGGCGAGATCGGCGAACGCTGTTCGAACAGCCAGACGGGCCCGTTTGAACGAGTTATTAGGCCGTGGACCCAAGCTGGAAGCGGGTTTGAATGTTGTGATGGTCCTGGGTTCTCCTGGTGCGGGCGAGGCCCAACCAGAGGCCCAAGCCGCGCACAGCCCGGAGCGGACGTACGTACATGTATCACCGCAGACTGTCCATCCTTCGATTGAGTCTAGGGTTCCAAGTCCAGGATTTCCTTCGCTGGGCACAGGACGGGCGAGGAGGATCTCCACCGCCGGTGGCATGATGGGTCGTGGTCTGCCGCCCTCCAAGAAAGGGCCCCCTACCACCGCTGGGGCCTCGGCTTCTGCCGGAACTGGTCGTGGTGCTCTGCCGGCAAATGCTGCCGCGGCGGGCGCGGCTGGTCGTGCAGCGCCGCCAGCCGCTGGTGCTGGTGGTGTTGGCCGCGGAGCCATACCGGTTGGTGGGGGTGGACGGGGCGGCCTAATTCCTCCAAGGCAGGTGGCCGCGGGATCGGGGGCAACGGCGGTGCAACCCAGAGCCGGGTCTGGTCGGGGCGCCCAAGCTTCAAGTGCGCTGCCGACGACCCAAGCGTCCAAAACCAACGCGCATCAGCCGAAGGACACGGCGCAGCCACCAGCAGCCAAGGCGCTGGCCCTGGGAAGGGGTCGCGGAGTGCAAGGGCGTCATGGATACACTGGTTATAGCAGAGATGGTCAGAACTACAACCGATACGGTCAGTGGGGAGATGACGGATATGATGCTTGCAGTGAGGGACTGCACCGTGGCTCTTCATCCGGTGGCGGCCGTGGTTATAACCGATACAATGCTGAGGACGCTGGACATTTTCAAGGTCCACCCGGTAATTTTGTTGAAGGTGTCACCGGACCCAGGGATCGATTCCGAGGTGGCTATCGTCGCGGTGGGAGAGGGAGACGACCACCACCGCCTCGACACTATCCACCGCCACCGCCACCTGCTGCGGATATGGCCTCGGAGGAGGAGCTCGAGCATTCAGCTGATGGGGTGGGGACACATCCATGTTGCCCGCGGCGGCAGTGGCCGCGGTTCGGGCTCTAGCAGCAGTGCATGTCTACTGGAGGTGCTAAGTCTAGGGATGGTACGTCTGATAAAGGTCCGAAGAAAGCGGAGGGCGAAAAGCTCTCTAAGTGGGCAATTAAGAAGAAAAAGTTACCTTGCTATAGATGTGGTGAACCGGGTCATTTCGTGGCAGAGTGTACGAATGAGCTGTGTGATTATTGTCTTCGCTCCCAACATGTGACCGGGGAATGTCCGCTTCTTTCCGGTCCTAAGCCTGGCATTAACATTTTTGGGGTATGTTGTAAGGAGTTGATGTTTCTTGAGACACCGGAGGTGGAGCCTCTACCACAGATGGTTGAGAGTTCCTTTCCGGCAGTTATCAAAGTTACTAATGGACAATTGATCGAGGCTCACATAGTCAGACAGCTACGTGAGTTGGTGCCGGGTAATTATCAGTGGCACCTGGAGCAGTTAGAAGGACAGTCTTATAAGGTTGATTTTCCCACTAAAGAGGATCAGATGCATTTTCTTAAGTGGGGTCTATGCAGAGTTACGAGCACAAACATTGTTATCGCTTTCGACGAGTGGAAGCAGGAGGAACCTGAGGGTACACCTTTGGAGAAGGTGTGGGTTCGTTTCTATGGCGTGCCACCTAAATATGTAAAACATTTTCTGATTGCTTGGAGCTTGGGTGTTCTGATTGGTAAGACAGAAAAGGTTGGCATGCCATTCACACGCGCACATAACGCTGCGAGGCTATTGGTCAGTGTTGCGAGTGTTGACCATATACCAGATGTAGCCAGATGGACACATGCTGGAGTCACTTATGTCTTAGAGCTTGAGATCGAGGATACTGCAGTTTCCGAGGAGGGGGATGGGACACAAGACATGGATACGACCAAGGGTGCTGGCGCACCCGGGAACCAGGAGAAGGGGCCCGATGATACACTGCCGGAGTCGGACAAAGGGCCCGCTACACAGCCAGATAAGGTAGACAGATCTACCAAACAAGGGCCCCCATCCACTACTCCGATGAACATGCTTTGCTTCGGTTCATTTGCATCGGGGTCCGCTCCTAGACGGTTGTGGAGCACCAGGGTCGAGGCAGACGACCCGAAAGAGCTTGAGTTGCCACCAGTGCCGAGTCTAGTCGGTGATGTGACGATCGCGGAGCCTACTCCTGGTGCGAGGGTGGTTTCTGTTGGGGTGGCCGCGGATTGTGGGGGCCATGGGCAGGACGCCCATCACACCCAGATACCAGAGCCCGTTTTGTCGTCGGCGGGAGGGGCGCTTGGATAGGAGGTCTATGGCGTCATTCATACTTCGACGTCTTCGATCGAGTTGGGGGTGAGGTGCGGGAAGGAGTCCCGTGCTATAACCCCCCCATAGGACCACACCATCCTCAGTGGCGAGCCGGGGGTGAGATGCGGGGAGGAGTCCCGTGTCATAACCCCTACGCAGTATCGCGCCGAGCAGGGTGGCCGTGGGACGACGGTCTCCGCGGGTGATAAGGAGGGCGGGATCAGCGAGCAGGCGTCTCCACGGTCCTCCTCCCCCTTGACACTCGCAGCGGAGATTCACTCCACCACGCCCTACCCTACTTCACCGACGATAAGGGAGGGGCGTGGGAGTGCTGACCGCACCTTGTGCGAGAGGACCATGGAGGAGCTCATCGCTTTTGGCGGGATTGCGGATCCGGTGTCGGCTGGCAGGCGTGTCAGCAACCGGATCTAGGGACAGCCGGATGCAGACGACCTGCAGCTAGCGCGTGCCAACAGGGCCGCCATGCTTCGACATGCCGAGACTATTGCAGGTACGTCCTTTGATATTAGTTGTTCAATTTTACACTTCTCTGAGAATGATATTGTTGATAAGGCAAATGACTTAGGCATTTCTTTGGGATCAAATGAAACCGAGGTCGTCAAATCCGTTAATGATCTTTTAGATATGGAAGCGGAGAGGGCTTCTGAGATCATTCGTAATCTTGCCTCTATCCAACCTGTGAATGACAATGACATGAATAATTTAGGAATTAATGATCTTGCAAATATCTGTAATACTCTCTTGCCTAGTGTCGAGGCTGAAGACGAGGAGGATGTTGAGAACACAGATACGGTAGAGCCTCTCTTGATGGAGGAGGTAGTGTCTGTCATGGATAATTCTATCATCCCGCAGGGTGTTGAGGAGAAGCCCAAATGACCCTGGAAGCGGAAAATCTATCCTACTTCGGCAGTACGCAGAAGTGCTAGAGTTAAACTTAAGAAAAAAATTTATGATGACTTATGAAAGGACTCTTTTGTAATAGCAGAGGTCCAGCAGACTTGGCTAAACAAAGATTCTTAGGAGAGACAACATTAGAGCACCACTTAGATTTTGTTGCACTTTTGGAAACTAAACGAGATAATTTCACCTCCCAATTCCTTCAAACCCTTTCCAGTGGTATAGATTTTGATTGTTACATTTTACCGCCTAGAGGAAGATCCGACGGGATTTTACTAGGAGTACGGTGTGAGATGTTAGAGGTGCTTAATGTGGTGCAGGGAGCCTTTTTGGTTAAATTCAGGGTGAGATCAAAATTGGATGGGTTCCGATGGTCGCTAGTTGCAGTATATGGGGCAGCGCAACCTGAATTTAAACCCGATTTTCTTGCCGATCTAGTGCGGATTTGTAGAGATGAAAATCTGCCAGTGCTAGTCGGGGGTGATTTTAATATCATTCGGAGAAGAGAAGAAAAGAATAATGACAATTTCGATGGACGTTGGTCTATGATGTTTAACATGATTATCGAGAGCCTCAATTTGAGAGAAATTGATCTCACCGGTAGACAGTTTACATGGGCCAACTCGTTACCTGTTTCGACTTATGAAAAGCTGGATAGGGTACTTGCTAGTGTGGAGTGGGAGCAAAAATATCCGTTGGTGTCGGTCCATGCGATGCATAGAGGGATCTCAGATCATACACCACTCTTTTTAGATTCGGGTGAGGCTACCCATGTTGCAAACAAAAACATCTTCTCCTTCGAGCAAAGCTGGTTTAAGCGAGAAGGATTTATGGAGATGATTGCACGCAAATGGGCTAAGCCAGTTACAGGAAGGACACATGTCGAGAGATGGCAGAATAAGACTAGACACCTCCGACAATTTCTGAGAGGATGAGCCAGGAATGAGAGTGGGATTTATAAGTAGAAAAAAGAACGTCTAACTCAACTCATTGAGACACTAGATGTAAAGGCTGAAACTACGCTTCTTTCTATTAATGAGCATCGAACCAAGTCCGAGGCTGAGCAAGGCCTACGTGCTCTCTTGAGAGAGGAGGAACACAAGTGGGCGTTGCGTGCGAAAACGCTTAAGGTTGTCCAAGGGGACGACAACACACAGTTCTTCCATATGGTTGCAAATGGTAAACATAGGAAGAAGAAGATCATACAGCTTGAACAGGACGAGGGAACAATAGTGGGGCATGAGAATCTGAAAGCATATATTTCCAACTATTATAAAGGCCTTTTTGGACCACCGAATACTTCGACGGTGTCTCTTGATGAGTTTGTGATTGATGATATACCTCAATTACAGACAGCGGAGCACGATGTTCTCTCTGCACCATTTACTGAAAAAGAAGTTCATCTGGCCATTACTCAGATGAAGCCGAATAAAGCACCGGGACCAGATGGGTTTCCAGCTGAATTCTATAAGAAATGTTGGCATATCATTAAAGATGATCTTATGCCTATGTTTCACGATTTTTTCGATGGCCATTTAGAGTTGTTTCACCTCAACTTTGGTACGATAACGTTATAACCGAGGAAGAATGAGGCGGTCCGGATAGAACAATTCCAACCCATCTGCCTGCTGAATGTGAGGTTTAAAATCTTCACAAAGGTAGGAACCAATAGATTAACACAAATTGCTCACTCAGTGGTTCAGCCTAGTCAGACAGCTTTCATGCCTGGACGACACATACTCGAAGGAGTGGTCGTCCTACATGAAACATTTCATGAGATTCACTCGAAGAAACTAGATGGGGTTATCCTAAAAGTGGATTTTGAGAAGGCTTATGATAAAGTCAAATGGCCTTTTCTTCAGCAGGCAATGCGTATGAAGGGTTTTAGTGAAACTTGGAGGCACCAGGTGGATACTCAAGTCCAGAAAGGTAGTGTCAGAATTAAGGTGAACGATGATATCGGTCACTACTTCCAGACGCATAAGGGGTTGCGACAAGGGGATTCCATGTCACCTCTTCTGTTCAATATTGTGGCAGATATGTTTGCCGTCATTATTGGCAGGGCCAAGCATCATGGCCATGTAGAGGGTCTAGTTCCTCATCTGGTTGGTGGGGGGTGTCCATTCTACAATATGCTGATGACACTATTATTTTCATGGAATATGACATGGCTAAAGCACGTAACATGAAACTTATCTTATGTTTATTCGAACAATTGTCTGGATTAAAAATCAATTTTCATAAGAGCGAGGTGTTCTGTTTTGGGAAAGCCAAAGACGAGGAACATACTTACAGACAATTGTTTGGATGCGAACTAGGTGCTTTACCATTCAGTTACTTGGGTATTTCGATTCATCACCGTAAACTATCCAAGAAGGAATGGAAGTGTATTGAAGAACGAATTGAAAAAAAAAACTCAGCTACTGGAAGGGCAAGTTGATGTCATATGGAGGTCGACAAGTTTTGATTAACTCAGTATTGACTAGCATGCCAATGTTTTTACTTCGTTCTTTGAAATTCCGAAAGGAGTCCAAAAGCGACTTGATTTTTTTAGATCTCGTTTCTTTTGGCAGTCTGATGAGGCCAAGAGAAAATACCGTCTCGCCAGATGGGATATCCTTTGTCGACCTAAAGACCAAGGGGGGCTCGGTATTGAGAACTTGGAAATTAAGAATAAATGCCTTATGAGTAAATGGTTGTACAGGTTAGAGACAGAGCCGGAGGGCATGTAGGCTCAAATCCTGTGCAATAAGTATTTGCACTCGAAAACGCTAGCCCAGGTAACCATCAGACCGACTGATTCACCGTTCTGGAAGGGACTTATGAGAACAAAGGATATGTTCTTTCGTAGGGTCAAATTCTTGATTGGCAACGGGATGTCAACAAGATTTTGGGAGGATACGTGGCTAGGAGAGACACCTCTGGCCTTACAATATCCTACCCTTTACAATATTGTGCAACGTAAGGAAGATTACGTAGGTATCGTCCTTCAAACTATTCCCTTGAACATCCAGTTCAGACGTACATTAGTGGGTGAGAGATGGACATCCTGGATGCACTTGGTTCGGAGATTGATTGAAGTTTCACTCTCCGACGTGCCGGACTCCACACATTGGAAGTTAACTAAAAATGGGATATTTACGGTGAAATCTTTTTATACGGATCTATTAATTCCGGCCCCATCCAAAGGTCAATTCATATATGAAAGGTTAAGGTTCCTTTGCGGATTAAAATTTTCATGTGGTTTGTACACAAGCAAGTAATACTAACAAAGGGCAACTTACTTATGAGGCGATGGGTAGGTAACTCGCAGTGTTGTTTTTGTACTAAGGATGAGACAATACAACATTTATTTATCGAATGCCCACTTGCCAAGTTACTTTGGAGAATGATTCATGTAGCTTTTAATATCAATCCTCCAGTAGATATTGCGTCTTTGTTTGAGACGTGGTTAGCTGGGGTTGAACAGACCACGGCAGCTCGTATTCGGATTGGAATATGTGCGCTATTATGGGCTATATGGAACTGCAGAAATGATATGATTTTTAACAGACTACACAACTTAACTTTTTTGCAGGTTATCTTCAGAGCTACAACATGGATCCGTATGTGGTCCTTACTCACTCCTACGGACTCCAGGGAGCCTTTGGTTACTAGGTGCAACCAATGGGAGATGGTGGCTCGGGTTATATTCAACCGGTTCGGATGGCGTTCGCATAACAGGATGGGAGTCTAGAGAGCTTGTCCTTATTATCAACGTACCGGTTGTCTTTGTCCGCTTGTATTTTTCAGTTCTATGTGCTTTGTTTTTGCTCCGTTTGCGAGCTGTAAGACCTTTGTGTTGATACTTTCTGGATTTTTAATAAAAGGGCCGCATGCATCATCATGATGCAGAGGCCGGGGGTATACCTCCATTTCTAAAAAAACAGCCAAGATACCACCAAAATGATAGGCGAGGTCGGGTTATGGAGTGTAAGACAATAGGTTTGGGGGAACCGGCACAACCCTCCAGGGGTGGCCTATCACATATATATAATGAAGGGGTATAACGTTACAACATACGTACACATATACGGAAACTATACAATCTAACACCCTCCCTCAATCTTAGCCACTTCCTAAAGAATCTAGAAGGGTAAGATTGCGCTGACAAGTTTCAAACTGTGGTAGAGGCAAGGGCTTGGTGAAGATGTCCGCAAGTTGATCCTTGGAAGAGATGAACTTGATCTGTAGTTGCTTCTGAGATACACGTTCCCGTGCAAAATGGTAACTTCAATGTGTTTCGTTCGAGCATGGAATACCGGATTAGCAGACAGGTATGTAGCACCGATGTTGTCACACCAAAGAATAGGAGACTGTGATTGAGATATACCCAATTCCTGAAGCAAAGACTGTATCCAGATTATTTCTGCAGTTGCATTAGCCACAACTTTATACTCAGCTTCAGTACTGCTACGTGAAACAATAGCTTGTTTCCGAGCACTCCAGGCGATCAAGGTAGAACCAAAGAACACAGCATAGCCCCCCGTGGATCGCCTGTCATCCGGACTGCCGGCCCAGTCCGCATCAGAATAAGCCGAGATAACCCCAAAGGAGTTCGGTCAAATGTGCAACCCATAGGACAATGTGAAGCGAATATAGCGCAAAATGCGCTTTACCGCAGACCAATGAGTGTCACGAGGTGCCTGAAGATACTGACAAACTCTGTTGACAGCAAAAGAAATATCCGGACGTGTGATCGTCAAGTACTGAAGCCCACCAACAATACTCCCATACTGTGTTGCATCAGCAGAAGTCAAAAGCTCACCATCCACAACAGTGATCCTGTCAGTGGTAGACATAGGTGTAGTAGTCGGTTTGCACTTAAGCATCCCAGCCCGCTGCAACAAATCCAAAGCGTACTTCTTCTGCATCATAACAAGACCATCAGAACCGGAAGCAACTTCCACGCCAAGGAAGTAGTGAAGGTTTCCAAGATCTTTGACCGCAAAGTCAGCACCAAGAGACCGAACAAGAGCAGCAGCAGCCACCGGAGAGGAACTGACAAGTATAATATCATCTACATAGACCAGCAAATACATAGTAACTTCGGGCATTTGTAGAAGAAACAATGAAGAGTCAGCAGCCGACGATGCAAAACCGTGAGCACGAAGAGCTGTCGCAAGACGAGCATGCCAAGGACGAGGAGCCTGCTTCAGACCATAGAGTGCTTTGGTGAGACGACACAAATAATCAGGATGATCAGGGTCAGAAAAACCAGGGGGCTGCCGCATATAGACCTCCTCCTCCAGTACACCATGAAGGAAAGCATTCTGCACATCAAGCTGACGAAGAGACCAACCCCGAGTAACTGCAAGAGAGAGAAGAAGCCTGATAGTAGTAGGTTTAACCACTGGACTGAAAGTGTCTTCATAGTCAAGACCATAACACTGCCGAAAATCGCGGGCAACCAGCCGCGCCTTGTAGCGCTCAATAGACCCATCAGAATGCTTCTTCACTTTGAAAACCCATTTAGAATCAATGACATTGACAC
>NC_057810.1:81534320-81555376 GCF_018294505.1 Triticum aestivum
AGAGTCCAGGTCTTGTTACGAAGAAGAGCATGGTACTCCTGCTCCATGGCCTCTCTCCAATGAGGTATACTCAGCGCAGCTTGATACGTACGAGGCTCAGAGGCCGGATCCGCACGAGCAGCAGCTAAATAGGCAGCCAACCAAGCAACAGTACCATCATGTCGCTGCTTGGGTTGAAAAACACCACTACGACTCCGCGTATGTGGTCGTTGAGGAGGTGCCGGAACCACAGGAGCTGGAGATGGCAACGCCGAAGGTGACGGTGATGGAGACGCCCCAGCCGGCGACGGAGACGCCTCAGTCAGCACAGGCGAGAGAGCGCCTGATCCGGGCGAGCTCGATCCAGACGAGACCGGCGTGGCCGGCTGAGGTGGCGAGCCCGGCGAGGCAGGCCGCGGTGGTGAGGCCGACCCAGAGGCCAGGAGCGGCGAGGCCGGCCCAGAGGCCAGAAGCGGCGAGGCCGGCCCAGGGACCAGAGACGCCGAGGCGGGCAGGGGCACCGAGGCGGGCGGCCCAGAAGCCGAAGGCGCCGACGCAGGCGGCCCAGAGGCCAAAGGCGCCGGTCCAGAAACCCGGGGCGCCGAGGCGCACGGCGTCGCTGGGTGCTCGGTCGTACGTGCATGAGCACAAGGACCGAGGCCATGCAAGGGCTGATCACCGTGATCCACTGGTGAGACCAACGAGGAAGGATGGCGCCTCCAAAATCTCCAAACGAGCTCCGCGTCCAGTGCCTGCACCATGGTTAGGCAACAATAGAGGAGAATATGCAACATCATCAAATTGGTCAGACGCAACAGAGGATGAATGCAGAGATGGTGGTTCAGCAGTGGACACAGGAAGTTTGGCAAAGGGGAAAACATGCTCATCAAACACGACGTCCCGAGATATATAGACACGATTTGTGGGAACATGAAGACATTTATAACCTTTATGAAGAGAGCTATAGCCAAGAAAGACACACTTCTTGGAGCGGAACTCAAGCTTGCGCTTGTTATATGGACGAAGATGCGGCCAGCAAGCACACCCAAAGACCTTGAAAAAGGTATAATCAGGTTGTTCATTAAGGAGAACCTCAATGGGAGTCTTCATGTTTAAAACACGAGTGGGAGTACGGTTTATGAGAAAGCATGCAGTGGTGAAGGCATCACTCCAAAACCGAAACGGAACAGATGCATGGGCCAAAAGAGTAAGACCAGCTTCAACAATGTGACGATGCTTACGTTCTACTGAACCATTCTGCCGATGTGTATGTGGACATGCTAAACGATGAGCTATCCCAAGCGACTGGAAGAAGGAGTTGAGGTTGCGATACTCACCACCCCAGTCCGACTGAACATGAACAATTTTGTGCTTGAGAAGGCGTTCAACATGTTTTTGGAACTGAACAAAAATGTCAAACACATCAGATTTACGTTTGATAAGATAAAGCCAGGTAAAGCGATTGTAAGCATCAACGAAACTGATATAATAATTATGACCACTGACAGAAGTCTGAGCAGGACCCCATACATCTAAAAACACAAGTTCTAAAGGATGTTTCACCTCACGACTGGACTCCGAAAAAGGAAGTTGATGACTCTTCCCCTGCTGACAAGCATCACACACTGCTACATCTTTATTGCTAGACACACTAGGAAGCTCATGACGATGCAAAACATGCCGGACAATAGGTGTGGCCGGGTGACCAAGACGAGCATGCCACTGTGACGGAGATACCCGAACTCCACTGAAGACGCGAGCGACGCCAGGATGCTCCAGACGATAGACGCCCTGGCAGAGCCGCCCACTAAGAAGAATGTCCCTCGTGCCCCGATCCTTAATAAAAAGATCAAAAGGGTGAAATTCACAAAGCACATTATTATCACGCGTGAGTTTAGGAACTGAAAGAAGATTACGTGTCACAGATGGAACTCGAAGAACATTGCGAAGCTGAAGACTCCTATTGGCATGTCTAGTGAGAAGCGATGCTTGACCAATATGAGAGATGTGCATACCTGCTCCATTGGCGGTGTGGATCTTGTCGGAGCCATGATAGGGTTCACGAGTGTGAAGCTTCCCCATCTCACTTGTCAGGTGCTCCGTCGCCCCAGAGTCTATGTACCAGTGTGGATCGATGGAGTAGGACTGAGTGTGTCCCTGTTGCTTCTGCGGCGCTGGACGATCAGCCATGGCGACCTGACGGGCAAGGTTGCGTGTATCTTTGCCGTCATTGCCAAGACCAAGAAAACTCCGCTGGAAGCGCTTGTGACACTTGGAAGCCCAGTGCCCATCACGGCCACAAAGCTGACACACACGCTGGCCGCCAGCCCCCGGTAATGTCGCAGTAGGAGGGGGGGCCGAGGCGGGCGGTGGTGGCAGCCCCGAAGGAGCCCGGGATGATGAAGAAGAGCGGCCACCCTTGGTGGCAGCGTTGGCCGAGAGGGAGCCGTTGCCCCTGGAGCGACGCGTCTCGACCCGTTGCTCGGTGAGAAGGAGGCGGGAAAAGACCTCGTGTGCCAGCATGGGTGTCGAGTTGCCCCGCTCGTTGATGATCTCGACTAAGGCATCATACTCCTCATCAAGACCATTGACAATAAACGAGTTGAACTCGGAGTCGGTGAGGGGCTGTCCAATGGAGGCCAATGTGTCGGCGAGGCCCTTGACCTTGTTGTAGAACTCAGTGGTAGTGGAGTCAAGCTTCTGACACTCGCCAAGCTGACGACGGAGTGCAGAGACACGGGCCTGAGACTGCGCCGCAAAGGTGCGCTCAAGGATGGTCCAGGCCTCATGAGACGTTTTCGCGAAAACAACAAGCCCGGCGACAGCCTGCGAGAGCGACCCCTGGATGGAGGAGAGGTTCGCCTGGTCCTGCCCCGTCCAGACGCGGTGGGCCGAATTGTAGACCGGACCGTGCACGCTGTCCACCAGTGTGGGGGGGGGCAGGGAAGAGAGCCGTCGACGTAGCCGAGCAGATAGTGGCTCCCCAATAGCGGGATAACCTGCGCACGCCAGAAGATGTAGTTGTCGGCGGAGAACTTGATGGTGATGAGATGGCCGAAGTGAAACGGAGGCGGTGGTGACAATCCCACCGAGGGGGCTGCCTGGGGCGCAAGCGCCATGGAGGCAGACGGGGTCACCGAAGACGGCGGAGGGCCAGACAGCGCCGCGGCCGGGGCGTACGCCGCAAGACCCGCCATCGGGTCGGTCTCGGGCGCTGCCGGCACGAGCGGCGGGATGCCGTCCGCGGGGACGGTGGTGGACGTCGTTGCCGCGGTGTGAACCGCGAGCTCTCGTCCGAGGGTTGAGGGCGCCGGCGGGGTCGAGTAGACGGAGCCGATGCTCCGGGTCCCGAGCGGGGCCGGGACAGCGACGGCATCCAGAGAGAGGTTCAGTAGGGCCGCGAGGGAGGCCGGCAGTAGCCCCGCGGCGGTGGAACCGAACGTGGCGGCGCTCGACATGGCGGCGGCGAGATCGGTGGCGCGGTGGCGGTGAAGACGGCGGCGGCGGCGGTGCGGGTTTTAGGGTTTTGGAGCGGAAGCGATCTTAACCTAGCGTGATACCATGTAAGACAATAGGTTTGGGGGAACCGGCACAACCCTCCAGGGAACATATATATAATGGCCTATCACATATATATAATGAAGGGGTACAATATTACAACATACGTACACATATACGGAAACTATACAATCTAACATGGAGATTAGTGGAGGTTGAGCTCTCCCTCATGTATGACATGCTGTACACCAAGGCAAGTGTCATCCACACATGGTTCGGCTACTTGGTACGTATTATTTCGTCACTTGCTGCTTTTTATGTTCGTCGACAAGGATCATTGCTGCTTTTTATGTTCGTCGACAAGGAAGCCCACCGCAGAGCTGATGTTGATATCACCTACATACTGTATGGTGGTGCCTTGTTCATGGAGACACTGCATGGAGATCACGTCGCTGTTGAACGCCCTAGGCTCCTCTTGGACATTTGTCTTCCGAAGTACCACGAGATGCCACTGGCTTCAATACGCAGCTCTGTGCAATCAAAGATGGGACCGGCTTAGGCGTGCTGTTGCATATCTTCACCATCTTGTCAGGGTAGGAGGAGATAGCCGGTACAGCTCAAGGAGGTGGTCGCATAGCATGGGACAGTACAATATGTTGCACCTTTGCACTGGTTCTGACAGTGCACTCACGAGGCCTCTTCTTGGCAGTTTGGCCAAGGTTGTGGGACTGGGATTGACGGAGCTTTGGAACAAGGAGTATTACTCATGGGATATTAACATGACGGCCCATGTAAAGGTTTGTATATCTGAACATATTAAGAATTTATACAGTGATGGGGGTGTGAACTCACTAGGCATGCTCAAGAACAAGTGGGGTGAGGAACCACTGGTTCGCAGGGGTTTGTTTGGAGGGATATTACAAGACTCCCTGGGTGTTGATTTCCAAGAGTGCATCATCATCTGGCACATCGGCAGCGCTATTTTCCTGGCCAAGAGCCAACAAGCCAAAGAAGAGGACGCATTGCTGGATGTGGAGGCCATCAAGGCGATATCAAAACTACATGATGTTCCTTCTCATGAAACAGCCAGACACACTACCAGGCCGCTCCCAAAACAGGTTGTATGAACTAACCTGTACAAAGCTGGTGAAGACCAGGCGATCGACTCATAGGCGGCAAAACATGAACCTATGTGCTACGCTCAAGAATCTGTTCAGCCTACATGATGACCCCGATTCCAATTCCAGGGTCACTGATAGAGAGGAGCTTGCAAAAGAGCTATATGATGAGTATGAGGGCAAAAGCTTCAGCTACGGTGCTCCTCGTCTCCCCCTTGTAGCTGAACTTGCTAAAGAATGGAGAAGGAAGGCAGCATGGTTAACTCGGTGCGACTTGTCCTTGACGTGTGGATGCATATTCATTTTTACGCAGCCAGCAACTGCAGCAGGAAGTTCTATGCGGAGAAGCTGAACAATGGTGGTGAGTTGACAACCATCGTGACTCGTGTGGCTTGTGGCAGAACACTTATACCAACTACTCCCTTCGTTCCTAAATATTTGTCTTTCTATACATTTCAAATGGACTATCATGTACGGATGTATGTAGACATTTTTAGAGTGTAGATTCACTCATTTTGTTCTGTATGTAGTCACTTGTTGAAATGCCTAGAAAGACAAGTATTTAGAAACGGAGGGAGTATTTGTCAAGAGCCTGATCAAAAGGATGAAAAAAGGATAATGATTTAGCATGAGAAGGCATCAGCCGCCCAGGGAGATGATGAACTCATGATAATTATAACGTATAGAACTATTGTCTCTGTATCCTCGAAGCCATATAAATTGTATGTTGCTCCGCTTATTGAATAAAGATCTTGATTCATTTTATTGACTACCAACTATTGCACCACATGGCACGTGTAGTTAGCAACCTAAAAACAAAAAGTGTGCCAACTCTTGTACCACTTCTTTTACGGCTAGCAGGTTTTTGTTGCTCAAACTGAACTTATCTCCTTACTGGGAGGAATGGTTATTGAAAAATTATCTCCTAAGTGGTTGAGCTTGCTCCATTCCTCTAATTAGCCAGATGGCAGCCTTTTGCAAATATATTGACTCGTGGAGTAAATAGCATAAAACTACTACTTTACAAGCTAAGGTTTCAAAAAACTACCAAATTTAATTTTTTCGCTGATAACTACCAAGTTGGGGGTTGGCTGTTTCAAAAAACCCCAAATCCTCTTTCTTAAAAAATTAAATATGTTTATGACAGGTTAGGCCCGCCACTAAACACACCGTTTGGTTGACCGTTTGTTTGACCGTTAACTGACTTGTAGGGGCCACATGTCAGCGCCTCATCCACGGATTTTTCACGGATTAGCCCCTACAAAGATTTTTAAAAAGCAATCGGGTCCCTGGAATCATTTTCTAAAAGCAATCGGGTCCTTGGACTGTCGCCGCCGCGCCTCCATGGGCTACCCGTGGTCGCCGTTGCGCCTCCATGGGGCTCCGTCCGTGGTCGCTGCTGCACGCCGCCATGGGTGGTCGCCACCGCGCGCCGCCGCCATGGGGTTCCACCCGCGATCACCACGCGCCATGGGGCTTCGCCTGTGGTCGTCGCCGCGTGCCGTGGGGCTCTGCCCGCGGTCGCCGCGCGCGCCATGAGGGCTTGTGTGCAGGCCACCGCTGCCACCACCAGCCAGAGCAGCTCGACCCTGCCCTCCTCCGCGCCGAGGACGGCCATGCCGCCACCACCTCCAGCCGGGGCCACTGGACCGAGCTGGTCGAGCTGCTCCACCCACCTGGAGCCAGCGCGAGCAAGAGGGAAGGGAGAGAGGTTGCGTGTTGGGGAGCTCCGCGGCTGCGCGCGCTGTACGACGAAGGGCGACGGAAAGGAGCTCCGTGGCGGCGCCATGGCTGCTGGCCGGCGAGCTCCACGCAACAGCTGATGGCCGGCGAGCAAGGTGCGGGCGCCCGCTCCTCTCGATCTGGAGCACAGCCGCGGAAAGGACCTGATTGCCTTTTTAATTTGTTTGTAGGGACCTGATTGCTTTTCTTAAATATTTACAGGGGCCTGATTGATTTTGTAAGAAACACTGACATGTCGGTCCCACATGTCAAATAACGGTCAAACAAACGGTCAAACAAACGGTTCGTTTAGGTGCGGGCCCGATATGTCATAAACATGTTTAATTTTTAAACAATGGTCATTTGGATTTTTTTGAAACAGCCGACCACCCATTTGGTAGTTATCTAAGAAAAATTAAAAACCGGTAGTTTTTTGGAACCCTAACCTGTAAAGTAGTAGTTTTATGCTATTTACTCTGGCTCGTGACACTGTAAATAGTGTTGTATGTTCTCATCCAGTCCAAAGACAAAACTGTTCATCCAATAATCATCGGGCGAAGCTGGATTGTCCCTTCCCCTAAGGTTCATTAGGTCGTCAAATTTAAGAATGTGCTTATTCACACTAGAGGTCTGCGTTGAGTGAAAAGCCGGCACATATGGATGTTTCTGCAAATTTGCCCCCAACATTGAACATATAAACCTTGCTAGAGTACCCGCTCACCTGAGGCACTCGCTTCGCACTTGCAATCTCGTTCACTCGATCGGCCTCGCTGGAGGTTTTTCACCATGCTGTCAAAAATCCCACGGGTTGTTTCTTTCCACGCTGCTCTTTCTCGCTTAAGCGCATGACCGGTGGGCCTTCATCTCTCGCGGGCCTGGGTTGGCAGTGTGCGTGTTGTGTGTACGTCGCCTGCGCCTTGGGTGAAAAAAATATTAACCTCGTCAATCTGGACGACTCCTCATGAACCTCTCGTCCTCCCTCCCCATTCCCCACCAATCCCCTCGTTCTCCTCCCCACCAATCCCCCGTCCTCAGGTTCCAGCCCGCATCCAACCCTAGCCATGCCCTCGCCGCCACCTCTCCTTCCCCCGTTCATCCTCTCCAGCTGCCGCCACCATCCCTGTCTCTCCTCTTCTTTCATCGTCGCCATCATCAGGAGTGCCCACCCAGTGGATCTGGTGGTCAGTGCGGGATGCAACTTGGCAGGAGGAGCAGGTGATGGCAGATGCGTGAGGAGAGGAGGCTATGGTCATGGCGGCCGGCCGGCAGGCGGCGGCGCGAGCCCGCGGGGTCGCGGTCGAGCGGGGCGTGAGGAGAGCGAGGAGAAGGAGGGGAAGAGTGGGAGGCGAGGGGGCAGCGATGCTCCGGCGAGTTGGCTCGCCGGCCATGCAGTGCTGGCCGTGGAGGAGGAAGGCTCCTGTGGGCTGTGGCTAGGGAATCCTTCTCCCCCTCCAGTCCGCACACCGTTGTATGTATCTTCGCTTCTGGTTGCACGTATCCTCGTGAGCTCCTTCTTCCTCCGGCTCCCTCCCTCTCCTCCCACTCCCCCTATGTAATTTTCAGTTGTTTGTGGTACTTGCACGTCCAAGGATCTGGCGTTATCTTCTTCATTCTTATTTCATTTTTTTGTAAGATTTCATAGCTTTGTGAGGTGATTTAGTCAGCTATGTGTGTGTTAAAAATGAGTTGTGATTGCAAGAATATGATAGCAGATGTTGTTAGCATGAACAAGATCTATACTGTGCATATTGGCTAATGTCATCATCTCCTGTGACCTCGCCACTGGTGATGCTTATCTGAAATATTTGGGGTTTATTTAGGGAAAAAAAATAGTGGTACTTAATTTATTGACATCGGTAAGCACCGCTCGTATATGATCTACACGTTTGAGATAGTTCTTCAACGGATTGCTATGTTGTGGGTCGAAGGGAGAGCCATTGGATAGCGAATCCATCGAAACGGTAGTTTCACTATGGTATTAGGCGATGGAATGCTTTTTGGGATGAGGACACTAACATGAATGGTCTTATTTGCAGGGTCAATGGTGTGTGCAAGGATGGAAAGAGGATGACGAAGATGTCTTCAAGAAGCTTGATGAGATCGAGTTCCCTGAGTATGTAGAGCCCCTATGGTCTCCACTGGGAGGTAACTGTTGTTGTCTCCCTGTCTCCTCCATTCTGTTACAGTCTGTTGTTCTTACTCAGTTGTGTCCATCAAGCATGTGCTCTTTCAGTTTAGTTAATGCATGGATAAATAACTCTATGCGACAGTGCAAACGAAGGGTGCATTGGTCAGTGCTTTAGATTGTTGGTGAGAATCTGAGGAGTTGCTGGAGCTGCTTTTACCAAAATGCCCAGACCACATCATTGATCAACTGGCTGCACTACACTACAACACAAATAGCTTCAAATCCTGGAGTCTGAAGCCCTATTCTTTGCTTTTAATTCTGGGCTTCCTATTGTTCACGGTTAATAATTATCTTTTTAGCATCGGCTCTTTGCTTTTTTACCTTTCATATCATTTTCTTTTTCATAAGAGATCGCATTGAATTTGTCTCTAGAGTACATTACTTCTAATACATACATGAGTTCCGTTTTAGCATTAATGGAAATGTTTTTCTCCTAAATATATACTCCCTCCGTCTAGGTGAGTAAGTCATTTTAGATTGTGCACCGTGACCAAGGAGGAGGAGAAAACGAGAGAACTTAATGTTCATTTTCTAATTAATAGCATTGCATGCAATGAACTAACCAATGCATGTCGTGTTTGGTAGTCTCAAGTCATTAAAAGCATGCACAGCCCACATCTCTTATTGGTTGATATGTCAAGAAACAAGAAACGAGGTAGAATTTAATGCATCGTGCCTAAGTATTTTGGGATTATTTGGTTTTCGTAAGATAACTTACACACCTAGATGGAGGGAATAGGCTATTTGGGTGCCTGAATTTTATTAGCCAGAAGTTCTGGAGATGACAGATTGGGCAATGCTTTGCATCTGCTTTGTATTTGCAGCCAATAATATATTATTGGTTATAACCAGAAGGTCCGTTGTTAATGATTTTTCATGCCTAGCATTTTAGTCAAGGGAAGTCCACTGGTTTATTTCACTAAAACTTTTGTTGTTTTACATTTTTAGGATGAAAATTTAATGTACTTATCTTTCTCAGCTTTATGAAAGACTTGTTGTTCAAAGATATGAAAGTGGCATATGTATGGATATCTCTTCGGGTAGGACCCTCTTTAAATTTGGCGTTGGCACGGTGAGATCGATGGGTCTACCGAGTACCTCCTCCACTCGATATCGTCTTCCATGCTTGTGGAAGTCTCAGGTTATTTTAGTTTACCCCATGTAAATTTCTGTGATATAAAATCTTCTGAAACAATGTGCTACAATTGTTATTATTGAACTATGTTACTTTGTTTCTTTTGTTAAGTAGGAAATCATGAATCGAACAAGGAGGGAGGATGACAGTGTTTGATCTTCGGCCATTTCTTGACTCTGAAACCCAGGTTAGGATTGTCCCCTGCTAATTTAATCATGCACTTTTTTTTGCTCTATTATATGTGGATATGGCCTCCAGTCATTTAGTCGGGCTTCTTGATTTGCTTGGATTCTGTACAAGTTGAGCAACTAAGCCATTAGTTTATTTGCATAACTTGTATCTGATTCTTTTGAACAAGATCATTCTTATGAGTTAGGACGGTAGCATGCGTTTTGGCTAACAAGCTGGTTTTTTATTATTACTTGGTCAGTATTCTATTTGGCACTTGGTCCAACTCTGAATTACATACGCAGACCTTCTGGATGGTTGGCTTGGTTGTCCGGATCAGCTTTATGTGGGGAAACCATATTCCAACCTTAAAATTGATAAAATTGAAGTAGAAATGTATTCTTTGGCTCTTTGGGTTGCTTCTCTTTCTACAACTTTCTTACTGAAGGAACAGAACAGAAGGCCTTACTGTTACGGCAACGGTATTTGATTAAGTATATCATCATCATCATGCTGCTAAATTCAGTCTTGAACTTTAATTGTTTGTTATACGGTATAGAATAGTGAAGTCAAACAGTTAATTCAGCACTGCTCCTCCACGTTAGAATTAACCATTGGGGTCTTTTGATAGAGGTGATTTTATTTAGATAATTAGTCTAGGGAGTAACATTTTGATCGATAAGGCACATATTTATTTGCTTTTCCATTCAGGGATACACTAAAGTAACCATCATTATCAGTGAAAAGTAGGCATACAAAACATGAAGATTTTGCCTTGGATGTATGCTCACTTAGCTGTCGCTTATTTATTTCAAGGAAGTTATTCGTCGAGCTTTCTTATGCTTCCAGTTTCTCAATATAAAATTTAATACAATATATTAATATGTGAGGAGGTGAGAGAAGAAGAAAAGAGGGGCCGTCAGGTCGGATTTATGTGCTATATTCGTTTTAATTTATTGAGCAATATTCCGCCGGCATTCTTAAGAGCTGAAACTGAACCATAATTCCAGGTTTAGGGGCGCAACAATTTAGTTTAGACATCCAATATCCGGCTGTTTTACATAGCTAGCTGCAGCTAATGCGAAGCCTTTACCTTCGGGAACTACTTGTTACTGTGTGCCCTGACTAAACTGAACTAGATCACTTGTATATCTCTGAACTAAAATACACCCAAGTTCCTATTTCTGCTAGAACTGAATATATATGGTTGCCTTGTGATTTTCTTCTCTTATGATGTGTGCAATCTCCAATCAATATCTTTTTTGCATTTCATAACTGTATCTCTTCTGCTCAATTTTCATGCTACATTTCGTCTCTACAGTCAACCTGAACAGAACTGATCCAAAGGAATTGTACTACATACAAGGTGTCTCTGAACATCGTTTTAAAGATAGTGTTGCCTTGTGAGAGCAACATTCTTCCTGTTTCATGGTTCAATAGAGGTCTCAAAGTGTACTAAAACACTAGGTTGCAGTATAATGTCAGCTGATTGCAACATCCTGAGTTACTTTAGAAGTTTTCATCTGGAAACTTGATTTTCTTTTGACATTCATTGCACATGTATTCTGATTTGTGCACAAGGAGGCTCACAAATTTGTGTCCATCTTTTTCATAGTAATCATATGGCTTGCATATTTTATCACACTGATCATAGTCACGAAGATCAGACTGATAATATTTGGTAGAGAAGATCAGAAGAAACATTTATATCATATTTTTGTATGCTTTTTCTATAGAAAAGGTACCATGGGTTGATTGTGTTGAATCCCATTACTTGAAAGTATAACTTCTGGGCCTGGATTCTAAGCTCTAAGGCGTCGCTTCGCCTTATGCCTTAGCGCTTAGGCAGTGAGGCGCCCCCCAGCGCCTCGCCTCACCTTACCGCCTTAAAAACATAGCCCATTACTATATGATGTATTTGACTGCTATTCCTAAGAACTGCTCCTGGACACAGTGCTCTATGTTGATATGTCTTACATCTTATTGTGTCGCCTATCTGTATAGTTACTCGGATCTTACATTTTTGTATTTTTGTCAATGCAGGTGTGTTCTTCCTACTATAAAGCAACATGGATTTCTTTAAATTAAATTGTGCATATTGTGGAAAATAAATCTTGTGTGTCTATAGTCATGTTCATGTATGTTCTGAACTGAGACAAATATTCTTCGTTGTCTATGCGTTTTCCTTCTCTTAATGATGATAGTGCAGCTCTCCATCTTATTAATTCCTTACCCATTCACTTGAAATATTGCCTAAATATTATTATTTTTGTAGTTGGTTTAGCAGCCTGACTTAGATCTTCTACATTGCCCATAGAGAATCTTCAAAAGTGTAGTCATATATGTCACTTGATAAATTCCAGGACATTAATCTATAATGCTCCTATGCGTTTCAGCTGTCACCAATCCATGGTGAAATAAACAGGAGAATATATGCTTGCAGAAGTTGTCAAGAGGCTTCATTTAACCATCAAAGACCATGAGAGACCTACCAATCCAGTGATAGAGATGGACACAATCTCTCCATGTGGAAGAACAATGTATCAATTGCCAACAAAACCAAACATTTCATCCTATCTTACCATGTAGTACTAACTTAACTGCAATGTATCATTTGTGTCAAAAACTATTTGAATCATGTATTTGGCTATCTATGATATCAAACCTTTGTGTTCTTTCAAATATCAAATACACTCGAAAGCAAGGCCATTATATGATAAAAAACTACGTGCACTCCTAAGTTCATCAAAATAATTGTTTTCACTTCATAGTTTAAATTGGGCTTTCACCTTAACTACACAGCAAACAATCCAAAAAAAATTCTATATTGATTCATAGCACTTTGATAAACAAGTACACATCAAAACCGTATGCTAAAAAAGGCAAAGGGATCTCTTTTAGTTCTTGGTTCAAGTTTGTCTTGCGCGCCAAATGGCGCGACAGGTCATCTAGTATCTACAAAACCTATACCAAGGTAAAGTGGAAGCAACTATTTGAGTGCCCAGTTAAAAAAAACTATTTGAGTGCCTCTCCCCCACTCAATTGCAGGGCCCTTGAGGTAGGTCGCCGATATCTTAGTTCTATGTGCAAGAGGAGTTCTGGCAGCATCAAAATACAGATCCAGAGTCTGAATCCATGAGTCAATATTGTTTCCATCAAATTCAGGCATATTCAGTTTGCCTACTTTCACTTAAGTTTGAGGTCTTCTTCTGTCATACAGTTGCTCTATTTGCCCTTGATTGCCTCTTCTGTTGTTGCAGTCCACTTGTTCCTGCGGGTTTGGAGCTATAGTTGTAGTTCTAGATTCAGAAGCATCTGGTGGTTGTTTGAATTGGGCAAAATTGGGTTGTCTGCAAGGATGTTTGTTGGTGTTATCTAGGTGAAGTTCTCTTCAAGTTTGCACATCATATAGAACTGCAGAGCCAAAATAGGTAGGTGCTTGTGGGTTCCTTGGGTTGTGAAAGTGTGGGTCAGAGAGGCATTCAGAACAGTTAAGAGTTGTTTGCATCTGGAAAAAAAATATTAACATGCTGGTTGAACTAACAAAATTCCTTTGTCCTACTCTTTGTATGTCTTTAGTGTCCTAACACCTACCTGCTGGGACTCAAGTTCCAGGTTGCTTGACCGATTCTTAAATTTTAAGCATTTGAAACAAAAGGTTTTAAAAAAATTGTACAAGTACTGGCATCCAAATCTTAGCCGCTCACCGAGTAAACTTCCCAAGCACCTCAAAGGGAGAAGAAAACATACACTAGTAGCGAACAAATACAAATTTAACTCATGCAGCAACGCCCATCTTTCTATCGGTACAAATTCAAATCACGCATGACCGTTTAATTGAGAAAAAACCCAACCAGACCAGCTAATTTACAGTCAGCATGCCCCCATGGGCTCCATCCACAACACAATCCAATAACAATCTAACTCAACACGGAAAGCATACGACGGATCGGTACCTCACTGGGATGGTCTCCAGTTGTTTATCCACTCCGTCAACGTGCTCACGTTCCTGGTGATATCCTCGACGCTGTCGCTTCGCAGTGGCATCACTATATCCTCCTTGTAACTCTCCCTCGCCTCCTCCAGGAGCACCTGGAAGATCTCGCACTCTATGTTGTTTGTGAGCTTGGCCCCCATGTAGCCCCTGTGAACAAAACAAAAACGTGTCAGAGATAAGTGTGGCATGGCATATCAGTTTCGCTTGCTCCAAGAGGGCGGCCACTCTTGAGTTCGAATTGGATATAAAGATTACCTGCTAGTCAAGCGATCATGCAGAATTGAATTGTCGGTCTGAAGCACGACCACAAGGTCAAACCAACGTTCTGGAAAGAAATCACATCCATGATAATCTACTAGTACACCGCCTTCTTCCATCCTGTCCTCCAGCTCATCACAAACCTGCAACCACGGATACAGGAATCATTAAGTATGTACCGAACCAATAATAGATATGAGATATACTGTCAATATCAATGTGGAAAAATGAAGTGTTCACACCCTTTTTCTTCAAATACAACAGGATAGTGCTGGTCAAATTTGGGTTCAGATGGCACATCAGCCAAACTGACAAAACACAACACAAGAGATTTGTTTTGTTCCTCAACTTGTAGCAATCATTTGGCAAAACACTATTCCTTTTTATCTCATATCAGTATTCTGCATCTTCAGTGTGAGGAATTAATGACAAGTGTGAGCTTCTCAAGTGTGCATCCGATCAATTAGATAGCAGATGTAGCAATACAGTTTGAAGTCCTGAACAACATCATACATTTTCTGGAACCTGAGCTTGTGCAGTAAGGAAAAACAACTGTTTGCACAAACATATGATTTGTGTGTGCTTCTGTTACTACCGAAGACTGTACTACAGTAATCCAAATGCTTTTTTTCGACCCTCTCTCCCCCAGATATATGCGCCACTGCAGCTCCCTCCCTGCCCTAGGTAAGATTCTCTCCCTTCAGTTGTGTTGTTGGCTTTGCTGTGGCTGGAAGATGAAGGATATGTTACTCCACCCTGCAGATCAAAGCACTGCCACCACTCCCTGCCTGGCCCAGATTAGAGCACAGCCAGGCTCAGTTCTCAGCCATCTCAATATCCTCCCATGCGATAGGTGACCTTTTCATAGCCATGGTGAGTTTGAGGCTTTGTCCTTGTTTACTGAAATTGGTCTGCTCGCTGTCTAATGACTAATGCTGTATGTGCCTCACACTATTTTAGAATGTGCCGGCAAATGATCTAGGCAACAAACAGGCCTTTGTGGAACCATGTAAGCATCATCGATGGAGATGGAAGTATTGTACTCAGGAATACATACATAGGAAACTACAACAGAGTTGAAGGGACGCGGCTAATCTGCACCCGAGCTCATATGCTCCCGCATGAACAGTAAAATCGAAGAAAAATCGAAAAAAATTCAAAAAATTCCAAATTTTTTTTGAGAGAAACATTGACAAAAGTTCTAAGTGCCTGCAAAAATTCGTCATGAAATCACATTCCTAGAAGGCGTGGCAAAAGAACAAAAATAGTTACTCTGAAAAAGCTACTTTCAAATGCATTTTGAAGCACTGAATTTGTTTTTTTTTTGCCACGCCTTACAGGAATGTGATTTCATGATGAATTTTTGCAGGCACTTAGAACTTTTGTCAATGTTTATCTCAAAAAAAAATTGGAATTTTTTGAATTTTTTTCGATTTTCCTGTTCATGCGGGAGCATATGAGCTCGGGTGCAGAATGGACTTTTTTGAGTTGAAGCTTCATTTGCTCAAGATACCTAAGAAGGGACAAGATTGTGCCCAAATTGACCGATCCTAATCTTTGACAGCTTCATATTGAAGTTGCAACAGCTCAAGCAGACTAGGATCACCATGTTTCTATCACCTCATCAGTATTCCTAAATAGTCCTATTTTCATACATAATCATCAAATTCTACTATGGTTTTAGTATATTTAATATGTATCTCCGTATATGCGTTTTTAACAAAATTGAAGCTCTGATGTGGTCAGTGAGCCAGCTGACTTTGTGATAAACTCTGATGTGTGGTGGGCGATTCAGCTGCACCAAGTGGTTAATGAAACCGACGATTTCACGCTCAAGAAGAGGAAAATAAAAAGCCCTGCAGACGAATCAGATGCAAGTGTACTAATTAGGATTTGGGGGGAGGACGTGTGCTGAATACCAGGTCCTCGTTGATGACGTGGCAGTCGAGGTCCTCGTCCCAGCCGTCGTGGAGGCCCTTCTCGCGGACCAGGTCGCCGATGTTGACGTGGGCGACGGCCGCGGCGTCGGCGAGGAGGGAGCACGTCGTCGTCTTCCCCGTCCCCGGCGTCCCGGTCACCAGCACGTTGGGCCGCGCGCGGGCGCTCGCTCTCCTCCCCGCCATCTTTGGGCAGTGGAGCTGGGCAGTCGGCGATAACGAGGCCGGAGCGAGCGACGCTGGCACAGGGGGCGGCGGCGCAGTCGGAGATAGGAGGGAGAGGGCGAGGGCGAGGCGGCTGGGAAGGGAGAAGGAGAAAGCTTAGATGGGCTAGCATAGCTTCTCCTCTTGGGCCTTCAGGATTCTTTGGGCATCCGGCCCATCCACCGAGCCGAATCGAACCTTCCCCAGCACTCCATCCCCTTCCCTCCCGGGACCGGAGGAGACGTCTTCCACCCGAGATGCTCCTCCTCCGCCCCCCACGCCGCGCCGCTCCTCTCCTCCCCGCCGTCCACCGCGTCGCCATGTCCTCCACCCCAGCCTCCCCCTCCGCGACGCCATCCTCGTCACCGGCGGCAGAGTACCACTGCCGCACCAAGCACAGCCTGACGGCCGGCTACGCGCGCGGCCCGGGCCGCCTCGACTGGGCCAACCAGCCCAACCCCTTCCTCCGCTTCTCCCCTTCCCCCGCCACCCCTCTCCCCAACCCGCCAACCCCGGCGGCCGCCGTCCCCTACCCGGCCCTCTTCCACGCCCCGCCCCCGCCGCCGCGGCCGCTCTCGCTCGACTCCCTCTCCGACCTCCTCTTCCACTCGCTCGCCCTCTCAGCCTGGAAGTCCGCCGGCGGGTCCACCTGGTCCCTCCGCGTCAACCCCAGCAGCGGCAACCTCCACCCCACCGAGGCCCACGTCCTGTTCGAGGACCCGCGGGCGCCCGGCCGGCTCGTCCTCTCCCACTACGCGCCCCGCGACCACCTCCTCGAGGCCCGCGCCACCCTGCCCGCCGGGGACCGCTCGGCGCTCCTGCCGCCGCGGGCCACCGCCGTGCTCGCGCTCTCGTCCGTCTTCTGGCGGGAGGCCTGGAAGTACGGCGAGCGGGCGCTGCGGTACTGCAACCACGACGTGGGCCACGCGCTGGCCGCGGTCGCCTTGGCCGCGGCCACTCTCGGGTGGGATGCGCGGTTGCTCGACGGCTTGTCCGATCAGGACCTTGGGAGGCTAGTGGGGGTGGACAAAGGGTGCCCTGCCCCTGCTCCTCCGGACAAAATCAAAATGGTGAGTGGCAAGAAGGGACCGGCGCCATGGGTGGAGAGGCAACACCCAGATTGTGCTCTCCTGTTGTTCCCTGCGGGCTCAGAAGAGACGGAGGTGGACTATGGGAGGATGAGTGATGCTCTGAGGGAATTCGATGAGTTGGAGTGGGTTGGCAAGGCGAATGCGCTCAGCAAGGACCATGTGGTGTGGGATGTCATTTACAAGACGGCAGAGGCAGTCAAGAAACACCAACCTATGCCTGGGGAGCGCTTCTCGGTGAGCCCGTGGAACATGAGCTCCAAATTGTCTGAAGGGCTGTATAAGGATCTCACGGCACAGGAGGTGGTGCGGCGGCGGAGGAGTGCGGTTGACATGGACGGGACGCACGTCATGGGGAAGGAAGAATTCTATCAGATACTGCTGCATTGCTTGCCTTCAGGCGAGGTTAGCCCGGGGGAGCGACAGGGACCACAGAGCGCTCTACCATTTCGCGTGTTGCCGTGGGATGCAGAGGTGCACGCCGCACTGTTTGTGCACCGCGTCTCAGGGCTGCCCAAGGGGCTGTATTTCTTGGTTAGGAACGAGGAGCATTTCGATACATTGCGACATGCTATGAGACAGGACTTCGAGTGGGCTCGACCAGATGGATGCCCTGATGGCCTCCCACTGTATAGGCTTATGAAAGGGGATTGCCAGAGGTTGGCAATGCAGATATCATGTATGCAGGTATATGATCAAATACACCAACTGTTATTGCTTATGACTTCTTTTAACGCAAACAATTACTTATATCTTTGTGGCTGCTTAACAATCTTTTCATTGATTTATAGTGAATGGCCTTTACCATGCTCAAACTGTATGTAGAGGCTACCTTCTGTTTGGCGAAGAACATTGTTTGGGTTCCTGCTGCTTTTGTTTCTCAATCATGATGATCAATCGGGTCCCTGTGTGGTCGAAGTTCAGAATCCTAATCACCCACCTGTAGATGCGGTGCCGCCTTTTGCATGTTTAGCTTTAGGTTATGATACAAGTTGAAGTAGCATGAGGCTGCTTTTGTTTTTGGCTTTGTTCCATCATCCTTTGATAGGGGAACCCGGCTACCAAGTTGGGATGTTGCATGGAATATTTTTTCTGGCAGTAATTATTTAGTAGAGTTCATGTGAACACTTGAAGTATTAGTTTTATAGTTTATCATGGAACGGGAGGTGACATGCTCTGGGCCTTTGTTATGATGCATTCCTGATTCTTGATGCAGGATATTGCCTCACATGGATGTTTTAGCCTTGGGATGATTGCTCGATTTGAACCTGTGCTGGATGACAAAGGTGAATGGATGTATCCTCGTTTATTCTGGGAGACTGGTGTTCTTGGTCAAGTTCTCTACCTTGAGGCGCATGCTGTAGGGATATCTGCCACGGGGATTGGTTGCTACTTTGATGATGCTAGTAAGATGATACAGTATTTTCAAAAGACCAGTTAGTAATTGAACTTTATGTATGCTCCCTCAACTATATATGGTAAATAAATCTTACTAGCTGTGTTTGGCAAGTAATCTTCATTTGCTGGTACCCAACTTTTCTCTCTGAACAACCGATTTAGAACATACCATTGTGCTGAACAGTTACGCCTCGTGGTTCAAACTTGAAACCAAGCTATAAAGCTGCATTTGTTGTGTTCACGCTTGCAGATCATTTAGTAAGCTTAAGCTAAAGATATAATTGTACTGTCAAGAGGTGGAATGGCTAAGCCTCTTATGGTCCTTTTGCTGAATACTTTGTAAATGCCGCATTAAAGTGCGGGAAATTATTGTGCGGGCGTACAAGGTTCCCCCTTACAATTAAAAATCATCACAATGTGTTCTTGTGCATGGATCAGGGAAACCTTGATGCTTTATTGGTTTTGGTCACTTAAATGTTACATGTATATGCTTTAATCTTGAATAACAGATCATATAGTTCTAGAGTTATACTATTTCCTCGTTTGTTAATTGAGGTAATGACCTTGGATCTTACTGGCTAGCAGTATGAGGTGGTGGGCTGGCCAACCAGGGTTCCTCACATCAGTTCTATTAAGTTTAGTCCCTAGTTCCTACTAGGACCAACACTTTTTTTTATATATGTTGTTTGACTTGTTTCTACATGATTCAGTTTGTAGCAAGTACAAATTTATCAGTATTACGTTTTGAGGTTCGGAAATCGTGAACTACCTATTGGTACCCTTGGAACTTGGAAGATCTTGTTTCCAAAAACTTAACTGCTTAACTCATTTCAGTTTTTCATTATTCTTTGGTAGCTGTAGGTATTACCTGTAATTTAAGTTCCTGACAAAATATCTAATTAATTTCCTACATACATTTGTTGTGCAGTTCATGAGGTTCTTGGTTTGAAAGACCTGGAGTTCCAAAGCTTGTACCATTTTACGGTGGGTGCCCCTGTGGTTGACAGGCGGATCATGAGTCTCCCTGCGTACCCAGGGCCAGGGATTGATGCATGATTCCTATTTTCTAGCTCAGCCCACGGATCAACATCTGAATGCCTGGATGAAGTACAACTTGTGTTCTTGTATAGGAAAGGAGCCGAGTGAAGGGAACTTATGACGGTAGCACAGGTCTATTAGGATCTTGGTGCATCATCAGATCGTGGTATGTTATGTATAGTCATGCGAGCATAAGAAACAGAAGGGTTGCTCAGAGATATGTAGAGGGCATGCTTGGTTGGCTGCCGAATTTTGGCTAGTAACAACTGTGAGTTTCTCCTGGGACGGGCATCCCGATTTTTTTTTCTGGAATCTCAAAGTAAATCGGTTATCGATACACCAAGCAACTCCACATGGATATCTAAATTCAAAATCTCGGGTCACTTGTTTGCCCGTTGGGATGATATTCATAGAAGTGTAATGTTTATGACCTTTCTGGTGTAAGAGCACATACAGCAAGAGAACCCTCTGAATTCTAGAAAGATGATGCCCATTAACATTCAGTAAATTCTCTCTCTGAATTCTGGAAGATGATGCCCATTAACATTCAGTAAACTCAACGGGATTGCTAACGACTGCAGCAAGCGTGATTTAGCACAAAATCAATACTGTCTACTGCAGCAATCTTGAACCATTGTTCCTGTCAATCTTGATTACTAACTACTGCAACAATCTTGAATTCTGAATCGAGAAAATCAATGCTAACTACTGCCGCACAAAATGCTACAGCTTCTGTAAAAAGGAAAGGCTATAGTGTGTGGCTGCTTGGTATCTTCCTGCCTGCTACAAAAGGGAGAGAGTGGAGGAACACCATCTCCATCGAGGATCCCTGCAGGGCAGTGGGCGGTCACAGTGTGAAAGATGGCGGTGGCGGCGCCGTCTACCCCACCATCAGGGACGCCGAGCAGGCGGGGCGCGCCTATATCTCGCCTTCAGCAAGTCTGGCTTTGGACTCGCTGAAGAGGCGAGCGAGCTGTGCCAGCCCACGAGCACGGAAGCCACAACCTCTTTTTCCTTTTGTTTTTGTGTTTTCTGTTTTCTTTTTTTACTTTTGTTAATACTTTAAAACATTATATATATATATATATATATATATATATATTACAGAAAACACTCTTAAAAAAACTTAAAAATAATGAACAAGTATTTCAAAAAAGTTCAACAAGTATTTAAAAAATATTAAACAAGTATTTGAAAAAAAATAAACATGTATTTTAAAAAATGTTGATTATGTATGTAAAAATGTCGAACAAATATTTAAAAAGATGTTGAATAAGTATATGAAAAATTGTTGATCATGTATATAAAAATGTTAACAAATATTTGAA
>NC_057810.1:81555801-81556774 GCF_018294505.1 Triticum aestivum
TGATCATGTATATAAAAATGTTGAACAAGTATTTGAAAAATGTTGAGTGAGTATATAAAAATGTTGAACAAGTATTGAAAAAATGTTGATTTTGTATATAAGAATGTAGAATGAAAAACAAAAACAAAGAAAGAAAAACCAAAAAATGGAAAACAAAAAGGAAAAAAATAAACCAAAGGAAAAGGAAAATGAAAAAAATTGAAGAAACAAATGAAAAAATCAAAGATAAAAAACAAAAAAAGGAGAAAAAACGGCTTGACTCGCTTCAAGTAGGACGCGTCCCCTTTACCTAACGTGAAGAGTAGTGCGGCGTGGTGGCTACGTGCGCTTGCTTCTTCCTGGAGAACCAGGGATTGATCCCTCGTTCTCCCTCCCCCTTTTTCTTTAACTAAACGTGAAGTGGGCCGGTCCAAATACTGTGCCACATTCAACGAGAGATCCGTTCCACCTCGCTGAATGCAATAAATAGTTGTCGCGGAGCAAGCAAGCGCCGATGAGGGCTGCAGCTGCAGCTTAAAGGCTGACACCGGGTGGGTAAGACAGCGTGACAGCTTGAGCCCACTAAAGACGACGTGGTCAGCCCAGAAGCGTGTTGTGGGCCTGATATGTTGGGCGTCCTAGCGGGGTGTCCTGCGCCACTTGCATCCTGAGTTGCAATAAAAGATATGGTATAAACATAATTATAAAGTGATTGGGGACCGTTCAATTGGTTAGCATGGTGGAAAATCTTACACTTGAAATTAGGTTACCGGTAAGAAGATTATTTTTATGGAAAGTCATCATTATGATAGATTATTAAATGAAAAGAAAAAACAGACACACCATCTTTTTTAGAACTACAATGTCAAGAAAACCGGTGGATCCACTTGCCACGCATTCAATCAGTAGCGGGGCATTGGGCCAAATTGTTGGAGGGACAAATGGGCTACGGGTGGCCATGGCAAGATTTGGGCTGATTTTCATTGATTACATG
>NC_057810.1:81557267-81594196 GCF_018294505.1 Triticum aestivum
AGAACAAAGATTGATATTAGAAGGACAAAATTGTGACAAAAAAATGAACACTCCTCTTAGACTGTGGTCCCACATATATCTGGTAGAATTGCCTCATGATGCATAACCTTGACAGCCTGTTTGTTTGGGGGAGTTGGAGATGGGGAATGGGAGTTTAAGGTCTATGGGAGTTAAATTCCTTTGATTGGCTCATAGACATGGGAGTTAAGATGGGAAGAGGAAGGGAAATTAAGAGGTCCAACCCCTGTCGGCATGGCCGACACCGGCGCGGTGGCGCCTGTGGGTGCCTGCTGACCTTCCGGGAAGGCGTCGGGGCTACCCTTCCTCTCGCCTCGTCGTGTACCGGGGGAAACCCTTGGCAGCAGCGTCGTCATCGTCGCGATCCTTCTTGGAGGTGTTGATAGGTGCCGGCGCTTCGGAGTCTTGGAGTCTAGTGGAAGAGCCTGGTGGGTGCTGCGATCGCGAGGCTTCTTCGCTTTTGTTGATCCGCCGTTGTCGGCATTTATTTCTTTTGCTTTTCTCTGTCGTTTTTTTGGGCGCGTATGTGCTGCTTCCGCCCCATCACCTTTCCTGTATGGTTCGATTGATTGCTTTGTATACAAAATGGGGGGAAACTCTTTTTCGGTAAGAGGTCCAACTCCCTCAAATCTCTTTCCTGGGAGGACCAGGTAATTAAGCGTGGGAGTGGGAATCGACTAAAAGAAAAAAAAAACGTTTGCTCACGTCCTGTTGTTTAACGGCTGATGAAGCGCTCATTTTTCTTATCCATACTCCCGTGTCGTCAACAATTCTCACTCCTGTACGCATGACCATAAACCAAACGAAGGAAAATAACTTCCTATAGAATACCCACCGATAATTAGTACCACATACCAAACATGGGGTTGAGACTAATAATCTACTTCCCAGGTCTAATTTCTTCACGAACTCCCCCACATATACTCTCATGCCCAAACCCTCGAGCTGCCAAACACGCTGTGATGACTTCTATATAGTTTGATTCCACCATGATTTTTGTTGCAGCCCGCTTGCCCTGCAAGTACTAAACCATCGAGAAGAGCACGAGCTTTGGCTGCCGCAACATCATCCATGAAGGTTATCGCGTGACAACTAAGCCGACAGAATAGCCGAGTTGATCTCTAATGAGATCGCCTAATCCTATTTATCATGAGCACACATCAAATGAAGCATCTATGTTTAGCTCAACGAATCCCATAAGAAAATTAGGATTATAGTTTGGCCAAAAAGGACTCATGAGGTGCCTAATACAGCATGCACCCTATGATTTTAGACGCCGATAAGTGCCACACGTGTGGGCGTTAAGAAGTTCGCCCACACATTTTGTGTGGTGTATAAGAGGAACAACCCACACACCTACGTGTGGGTAAAACAAGTAATGCTCACACATTTCTTTTTTTTCTCCCGATCCCTCTGACACGTGTGCGTGTGGGCGAAGTTGATAACGTCCACACGCACGTATGTCAGGCCTCGTACCTCCTGGTCCCGCACGCCACGCGTGACAGTCACCGTGCGCCCGCAGTTGCCATGGTCCAGACCCTCGTCAAATGTTCGTTTAACTACAGTTGCCGTGTCGCTGAACTACGGTTGCCATGTCGGACAACTACAATTGCCATGGTTGCTCAACTGCAGTTGCCATGTATGGTCTGGTCTAATGTAGTTGCCATGATTTCAAAACTTTAAGAATTGCCACATACTAACACTAGGCAGTTGAGACAGTTGCCATGTGCTCACAAGCATGTTAGGACAGTTGCCATGTAAAAGGAAGAGTTGCCATCGGCTTACGTGCGTGTTAAGGTAATTGCCATGTACGTGCACATTAGGACAGTTGCCATGTACCATCCAAAAACAGATGGCAACTCGGTAAATGAGAGTTGCCATCTGCTTACGTGCACACTAGCCAGTTGCCGTGTACCCTGCAAAACACATGGCAACTCGGGTAAAAAAGAGAGTTGCCACCTTCTTATAAAGCACACTAGGGGCAGTTGCCATGTGCACTGCAAAACACATGGCAACTAGCAGTTTGGGTGTGGGGAGAGGAGACGGGCGTGTGGGCGAGATGGCAAATGCCCACACACCAGCCCTTGCGTGCGTGCAAAGTGGCGTGTGGGCGAACTGTATCTCGCCCACACACCAGCCCCTCCTGTGTGGTGAAACAGCTGTGTGGGCGACTGGATGAACACCCACACACCAGGCCAGTCCTACGTGGTACTAAAAACATGCCAAGATTTGTGTGCTTACGAACGGACGCGGATCCACGCGTGTGGACGAACGCCCACACGTATGGGCGTTAACATTTCCGATGACTTTTAGATTTTCCAAAAAAAAAGACCACATCCACCAGAACACTCGAGAAGCACCTCCCATAGGAAAAAGTCCAAAACAAACTTTAGACTTGTAGACGAAAACTAAATCGAACTCTAAATTTGTAACCCCAGAAATTAGCACACCAAACTTTTTGATCTCGGTCTATTTTAAACCTTAGGGTGTTCCCAAACAGGAATTGTTGACATGGCAGAACAAATCCGGGATTGTTGGCTGCGGACGCAATTGGGCCGGCCCATCAGCCGTGAAGTGAGGACTTTTTTTTTTACTTTTCCATAAGGCGCGACGTCAAAATACCCAAAAAAGAGACCATCGGGCGAACCGAACTTGAGACTTTAAGTAGTCGATCTCCAATTTCTAGCCACCAGGATGTATGGTTGTTGGTGTAATAATTAGAAGCCCGAACATAATTAATCACAGACAGCAGCCTAGAGAATTGAAAACATTTCTTAAGAGCAAACAAACTTTCAAAACGTAAATAATTTTTGAAATCTCCAAACATTTCCTAAAGTGCAAACACTTTCTGAAGTTCTGAAGTTTTTTGAAAAAAAATATGTTTTTGAAAATACAATCAGTTTTTAAAAAGCGAACACTCTTTGAAACATAAACTTTTTTAAAATGGGAAACAATTTTTTAATCTGGAACAAAATTTGCACAAACTTTCAAAGGAATTATTTTTCAAAATTTTGTTCATAGATTTAAGAAATGTTCATACATTTCATAAATTGTGTAGAAGTTAAAATAATGTTCGTGTTTTCTATTTTTGCTCACAATTTGAAAACCAATTTGTGTTTTTCAAAAAAAGTTTGGAATTTTCATTTTCTGTTTACATTTTAAAAAAATGTTCGTGATTTGCAAAGTTGTTTACATTTGTCAAAAGATACAGAACTCCAAAAGGTGTTCACATGTTCCGAACAATGTTTACATATACGAAAAATGTATTTGGCAACCGTGTGGCAGATTGCGAAACTGCCACACGCATCCAGCGCCGTCAGTTCCCTCCCGATCTCCTTCCTTCCCCGCACATCCTCTCGATTTCTTTCCTTTCCCGGACGCCTCCTGATCTCCTTCCTTTTCCTCACGACCTCCCCGATTTCTTTCCTTTCCCGCACGCCCTCCCCGATTTTATCGGGCACACCCGCTCGTGCCTTCCTAATTTTCGTAATCGTCAATTATGGCCCACGCGCCTTCCCGATTTTCAGCAAAAATAATGCTTGGACTAGGATTTGATCTCTGTTCTGTAGGTAATCAACAAAGGGAGCTAACCACCTCACCTATGACACTATTTGTTGAACAAGCTAAGGGAAATACTGTTTTTGACATGTTCGTGGTAAATTTGATCATTGGGAATAAATTTGTTGAACCCGCCCCCCGGTAATTTCTGTAAATAGCACGATAACATTCACGCCATAGACCTGATAATTTAGATACAAACATCGTGGTAATTTTAACCATTGGGAAAGACAAATGTGAAAATATACCCGATAATTTATGTGTAAATAGATGGTAATATACGCAACGCACATCAGATAACCGAGGTAGAAACACCATGGTAACTTTGACCGTAGGGATCTTTTTTTTTTGGAGAAGATACTCCGGCATCTTCTGTGTAAATAGCACGGTAGTATACCTCCCTCCCCTGGCATTTTTATGTGTAAATAGCATGAAAACATATGCACTGCGATAACTAAACACCATGATAAGTTTTTGACCCGTGGGGGGAGGGGGATTTGCTAAAACATACCCCTGATAAATTTTGTGTAAATAGCATGATATTTTAAGCACTACGGGCTTGATAGGTTACCTAGAATCACCATGATAACTTTTTGTCCCGGGAAAAAGTTGTTCAAAACTTCCTCAGTATTTTTTGTGTAAATAACATGATAATATAAGCACCGCATAACCGATAACTTGGAATATAAACATGATAGTAACTTTTTTATCGAAGGAAACTAAGTTGTTAAAAACATACGCTCGCCTCGCGCGTGGGCCTCTTGGATGAACAGAACGCATGGCGTGCCACGAGAAAGTCACATAATGTTTAGTGTCATGAGGGGCACACGTGCTATAGGCGTGATAAGTTATGTAAAAAATTCGTGGTAATTTTTGACCTATGGAAAAACCTATCGAAATACACCCAGGTTTTTAGGTGCAAGTACCATGATAATATACGAACTATAGACCCGGTAACTCATGTACAATTCCTCATGATAACTTTGACCAGGGGGAGGTTGATGTACATATAACCTGATAACTTATGTGTAAGTACCATGCTATTTTACACATCGAAGACCTTATAACTTGTGTACAAAACACAGTGGTAACTTTGAAGGGTTGTAGTTGTTGAAGCATAGATACCTGGTACATTCTATGTAAATAGCACGGTAAGTTATGCAACACAGGCCTGATAACTTGCATACAAATACTATGATAACTTTGTTCCGAGGAGAAATCATGTGGTAAACGTGAAGAAGTGACAGTTTTCTCAGGGGTTGGCGCCCGAGATGTGCGGGAGAAGCAGGTTTCTCGGGCGAGCCTACAGGATCATTTGGGAGGAGGCGAGGTCAAAGGACGAGGAATCGTGTGGTACTTTAAAATGAAAAAAATAGAGATGTGACAGTTTTGCTTATATGGCACACATGTACCAAATGTCACAGTCCTTACATATATGAACGCTCCTGTCTGTTCTTGTTGAAGTCGTGCTATCTACCGTCATGAAAAGCGTTCAGGGCAAGTGGCTAGCTGCGATCACTCTCAGTGCAGTCACTCTGGGTTAGCGCATTTTATTTTGTCGCCCAGTTATTTTCCATCGTGAGTTATAGAAGACAAGTGACTATGTGCAGTTTAAAACACGTTTATTGTCATTACAAAAATATTTAAAAATTATTATCCTTACGAAAATGAAAACAAAGAAACAAAAAAAAAGGAAAAATAAAACAAACAAAAAAGAAAAGAAAAATTAGAGCAGCGCGCATGATTGCGGTAATGGGCCAGCCCGATTTCATCCTAATGTCCACCCAGCCGGTCAACAATCCTAGGGTTTGACTTGCCACATCAATGATCCAGCTAAACACCCTCAATGTTCAAAATAGACCGAGATCAAAAAGTTCGGTGTGCTGATTTCCAGGATTACAAGTTCAGGGCACGATTTACCTTTCGTCTACGAGTTTAAGGTTTATTTTGGACTTTTTCCCCTCCCGCATCAGTGAGTAGGGCGAGATGAGCAGCTTCCGCCGCCCTCACCACTCACTGCCGGCGGCGGCACTGCTGGACGATGAAGACCTGCTGTCCGAGATCCTCCTCCGCCTCCCCCCTCAGCCTTCCTCCCTCCCGCGTGCCTCGCTCGTCAGCAAGCGTTGGTGCTGCCTCGTCTCTGACTCCCGATTCCTCTGTCGCTTCCGCCGCTATCACCGCCGCAACCCTCCCTCCTCGGGTTCTTCTTTGAGGAACTGACGCTTCCCCGCGGGATCTCCTTCCTACCAACTCTGGAGCCCCCCAATCGTGTCCCCGTCGGGCGCTTCTCTCTGTAGTTCGACGACAACTTCAGGCTCCTCAACTGCCGCCATGGCCTCGTGCTCATCGTGCTTGGGAAGCACAACCAGGCCTTGGTGTGGGACCCTTTCAACGGCGACCAGCACTGCGTTGCCGCCCCCCAAGCTTCTACATGGTGGCGCCGACCCGGGTCAGAGGTGCAGTGCTTCGGCCTCACGGAGACGTCCACCACGTCCAGGTTGTCTTGATAGGCACATACCAAGAACAACATAAACCAGGGCCTGCGTTTACTCCTCGGAGAACAATGAATGGGGTAATCTAGTCTCAACAGCGCTCCCACCCGAGGATTCTATTTACAGCTTTCGCACCATTGTAGCACCTACAACCCACCACCACAGTAGCGCTGCTACATCACCACACCCCCCATGTAGTGCTAGTATGCGGGAAACCAACGATGTGCGGCGCTGAACCCCATCCAGCGGGATTTTTGCTTCAGCCGACGATGATGGTGGTTGGCGGGTGATGGCGGTGGCGGAGAATAAGTTGCTATTTTCTTGATTTATTTTTGCTGGAACCATGTTTGAGTTTTGCTGGAAACTGCTTGCATTTTTGCTGCAACAAGGAGATGATAGTGCTCGGCGGCGGCCATATGGCCGGCATGAATTGTTTTTGCTGGAACCATCAATCTTTTTTGCTGGAACCAACCTTTGCTTTTTCTACATTAGAGAAGACTATTATTGGGGAACGTAGCATAAAATAAAAAATTTCCTACGTTCACCAAGATCAATCTATGAATTCATCTAGCAACGAGAGAGAGGAGTGCATCTACATACCCTTGTAGATCGCGAGCGGAAGCGTTCAAGAGAACGGGGTTGAGGGAGTCATACACGTCGTGATCCAAATCACCGGAGATCCTAGCGCTGAACGGACGACACCTCCGCGTTCAACACACGTACGGTCAGCGTGACGTCTCCTCCTTTTTGATCCAACAAGGGGGAAGGAGAGGTTGATGAAGATCCAGCAGCACGACGGCGTGGTGGTGTATGCAGCAGGGATTCGGCAGGGCTTCGCCAAGCGTCTGCGGAAGGGAGAGGTGTAGCAAGGGGGAAGGGAAGCGCCAGGTATCAGGGTGCGACTGCCCTCCCACCCCCCCTCTTTATATAGAGACCCCAGGGGGGGCGCCGGCCCTAGGAGATGGGATCTCCTAGGGGGGGCGACCAAGGGGGGAAACTTGCCCCCCAAGGCAAGTGGAGGCGCCCCCTCCCCTAGGGTTCCCAACCCTAGGCGCAGAGGGGGGCCCAGGAGGGTGTTCCCCTCCCACTTCAGCCCATGGGCCCCTCTAGGATGGGTGGCCCCACCTGGTGGACCCCCGGGACCCTTTCGATGGTCCTGATACAATACCGGTGACCCCTGAAACTTTCCCGATGGCCGAAACTCGACTTCCCATATATAATTCTTTACCTCCGGACCATTCCGGAACTCTTTGTGATGTCCGAGATCTCATCCGGGACTCCAAACAAATTTCGGTTTGCTGCATACTCATATCTCTACAACCCTAGCGTCACTGAACCTTAAGTGTGTAGACCCTACGGGTTCGGGAGACACGTAGACATGACCGAGACTGCTCTCCGGTCAATAACCAACAGCGGGATCTGGATACCCATGTTGGCTCCCACATGCTCCTCGATGATCTCATCGGATGAACCACGATGTCGAGGATTCAAGCAACCCCGTATACAATTCCCTTTGTCAATCGGTATGTTACTTGCCTAAGATTCGATCGTCGGTATCGCAATACCTCGTTCAATCTCGTTACCAGCAAGTCACTTTACTCGTACCGTAATGCATGATCCCGTGACCAGACACTTGGTCACTTTGAGCTCATTATGATGATGCATTATCGAGTGAGCCCAGAGATACCTCTCCGTCATACGGAGTGACAAATCCCAGTCTCGATCCGTGTCAACCCAACAGACACTTTCGGAGATACCCGTAGTATACCTTTATAGTCACCCAGTTATGTTGTGATGTTTGGTACACCCAAAGCACTCCTACGGTATCCGGGAGTTACACGATCTCATGGTCTAAGGAAAAGATACTAGACATTGGAAAAGCTCTAGCAAAATGAACTACACGATCTTGTGCTATGCTTAGGATTGGGTCTTGTCCATCACATCATTCTCCTAATGATGTGATCCCGTTATCAATGACATCCAATGTCCATAGTCAAGAAACCATGACTATCTGTTGATCAATGAGCTAGTCAACTAGAGGCTCACTAGGGACACGTTGTCGTCTATGTATTCACACGTGTATTACGATTTCCGGATAGTACAATTATAGCATGAATAAAAGACAATTATCACGAACAAGGAAATATAATAATAATCCTTTTATTATTGCCTCTAGGGCATATTTCCAACAGTCTCCCACTTGCACTAGAGTCAATAATCTAGTTACATTGTGATGAATCGAACACCCATAGAGTTCTGGTGTTGATCATGTTTTGCTCACGGAAGAGGTTTAGTCAACGGATCTGCGACATTCAGATCCATATGTACTTTGCAAATATCTATGTCTCCATCTTGAACATTTTCACGGATGGAGTTGAAACGACGCTTGATGTGCCTGGTCTTCTTGTGAAACCTGGGCTCCTTGGCAAGGGCAATAGCTCCAGTGTTGTCACAGAAGAGAGTGATTAGCCCCGACGCATTGGGTATGACTCCTAGGTCGGTAATGAACTCCTTCATCCATATTGCTTCATGCGCTGCCTCCGAGGCTGCCATGTATTCCGCTTCACATGTAGATCCCGCCACGACGCTCTGCTTGCAACTGCACCAGCTTACTGCTCCACGATTCAACATATACACGTATCCGGTTTGTGACTTAGAGTCATCCAGATCTGTGTCGAAGCTAGCATCGACATAACCCTTTACGACGGGCTCTTCGTCACCTCCATAAACGAGAAACATGTCCTTTGTCCTTTTCAGGTACTTAAGGATATTCTTGACCGCTGTCCAGTGTTCCTTGCCGGGATTACTTTGGTACCTTCCTACCAAACTTACTGCAAGGTTTACATCAGGTCTGGTACACAGCATGGCATACATAATAGATCCTATGGCTGAGGCATAGGGGATGACACTCATCTCTTCTTTATCTTCTGCCGTGGTAGGGCATTGAGCCGAGCGCAATCTCACACCTTGCAATACAGGCAAGAACCCTTTCTTGGACTGATCCATATTGAACTTCTTCAATATCTTATCAAGGTATGTGCTTCGTGAAAGACCTATGAGGCGTCTCGATCTATCCCTATAGATCTTGATGCCTAATATGTAAGCAGCTTCTCCAAGGTCCTTCATTGAAAAACACTTATTCAAGTAGGCCTTAATGCTGTCCAAGAGTTCTATATCATTTCCCATCAAAAGTATGTCATCTACATATAATATGAGAAACGCTACAGAGCTCCCACTCACTTTCTTGTAAACGCAGGCTTCTCCATAAGTCTGCATAAACCCAAACGCTTTGATCATCTCGCTAGAGCTTGCATACCTTGTTAGCATTCTTAGGATCGACAAAACCTTCCGGCTGCATCATATACAGTTCTTCCTTAAGATAGCCATTAAGGAATGCCGTTTTGACGTCCATCTGCCATATCTCATAATCATAGTATGCAGCAATTGCTAACATGATTCAGACGGACTTCAGCTTCACTACGGGAGAGAAAGTCTCGTCGTAGTCAACCCCTTGAACTTGCCGATAACCCTTAGCGACAAGTCGAGCTTTATAGATGGTAACATTACCATCCGCGTCCATCTTCTTCTTAAAGATCCATTTGTTTTCTACCGCTCGCCGATCATCGGGCAAGTCTGTCAAAGTCCATACTTTGTTTTCATACATGGATTCTATCTCAGATTGCATGGCTTCAAGCCATTTGTTGGAATCTGGGCCCGCCATCGCTTCTTCATAGTTTGAAGGTTCACCGTTGTCTAACAACATGATTTCCAGGACAGGGTTGCCATACCACTCTGGTGTGGAACGTGTCCTTGTGGACCTCCGAAGTTCAGTAGCAACTTGATCCGAAGTACCTTGATCATCATCATTAATTTCCTCTCCAGTCGGTGTAGGCACCACAGGAACATTTTCTTGAGCTGCACTACTTTCCGGTTCAAGAGATAGTACTTCATCGAGTTCTACTTTCCTCCCACTTAATCCTGTCGAGAGAAACTCCTTTTCTAGAAAGGATCCGTTCTTGGCAACAAAGATCTTGCCTTCAGATCTAAGGTAGAAGGTATACCCAATGGTTTCCTTAGGGTATCCTATGAAGACGCATTTTTCCAACTTGGGTTCGAGCTTTTCAGGTTGAAGTTTCTTGACATAAGCATCGCATCCCCAAACTTTCAGAAACGACAGCTTAGGTTTCTTCCCAAACCATAATTCATACGGTGTCGTCTCAACGGATTTAGACGGAGCCCTATTTAAAGTGAATGTAGCTGTCTCTAGAGCGTATCCCCAAAATGATAGTGCTAAATCGGTAAGAGACATCATAGATCGCACCATATCCAATAGAGTGTGATTACGATGTTCGAACACACCATTACGCTGAGGTGTTCCAGGCAGCGTGAGTTGTGAAACGATTCCACATTTTCTTAAGTGCGTACCAAATTCGTGACTTAAATATTCTCCTCCATGATCTGATCGTAAGAATTTTATCTTTCGGTCACGTTGATTCTCTACTTCATTCTGAAATTCCTTGAACTTTTCAAAGGTCTCAGACTTGTGTTTCATCAAGTAGACATACCCATATCTACTTAAGTCATCAGTGAGAGTGAGAACATAACGATATCCTCCGCGAGCCTCAACGCTCATTGGACCACACACATCAGTATGTATGATTTCCAATAAGTTGGTTGCTCGCTCCATTGTTCCGGAGAACGAAGTCTTGGTCATTTTGCCCATGAGGCATGGTTCACATGTGTCAAATGATTCATAATCAAGAGACTCTAAAAGTCCATCAGCATGGAGCTTCTTCATGCGCTTGACACCAATGTGACCAAGGCGGCAGTGCCACAAGTATGTGGGACTATCATTATCAACTTTACATCTTTTGGTATTCACACTATGAATATATGTAACATTACGTTCGAGATTCATTAAGAATAAACCATTGACCATCAGGGCATGACCATAAAACATATCTCTCATATAAATAGAAGAACCATTATTCTCGGATTTAAATGAGTAGCCATCTCGTATTAAACGAGATCCAGATACAATGTTCATGCTCAAACTTGGCACTAAATAACAATTATTGAGGTTTAAAACTAATCCCGTGGGTAAATGTAGAGGTAGCGTGCCGACGACGATCACATCGACCTTGGAACCATTCCCGACGTGCATCGTCACCTCGTCCTTCGCCAGTCCCCGCTTATTCCGCACCTCCTGCTGTGAGTTACAAATATGAGCAACGACACCGGTATCAAATACCCAGGAGTTACTACGAGTACTAGTAAGGTACACATCAATTACATGTATATCACATATACCTTTAGTGTTGCCGGCCTTCTTGTCCGCTAAGTATTTGGGGCAGTTTCGCTTCCAGTGACCCTTCCCTTTGCAATAAAAGCACTCAGTTTCAGGCTTGGGTCCATTCTTTGACTTCTTCCCGGCAACTGGCTTACCGGGCGCGGCTACATCTTTGCCGTCCTTCTTGAAGTTCTTCTTACCCTTGCCCTTTGTCGGTGTCAAAACCGGCGGATCTCGGGTAGGGGGTCCCGAACTGTGCGTCTAGGCGGATGGTAACAGGAGACGAGGGACACGATGTTTTTACCCAGGTTCGGGCCCTCTTGATGGAGGTAAAACCCTACGTCCTGCTTGATTAATATTGATGATGTGGGTTACAAGAGTAGATCTACCACGAGATCAAGGAGGCTAAACCCTAGAAGCTAGCCTATGGTATGATTGTTGTTCGTCCTATGGACTAAGGCCATCCGGTTTATATAGACACCGGAGAGGGCTAGGGTTACACAGAGTCGGTTACAATGGTAGGAGATCTACATATCTGTATCGCCAAGCTTGCCTTCCACGCCAAGGAAAGTCCCATCCGGACACGGGACGGAGTCTTCAATCTTGTATCTTCATAGTCTTGGAGTCCGGCCGATGATGGTAGTTCGGCTATCCGGACACCCCCTAGTCCGGGACTCCCTCAGTAGCCCCCGAACCAGGCTTCAATAACGACGAATCCGGCGCGTATGTTGTCTTCGGCGTTTGCAAGGCGGGTTCTCCTTCATGCTCCATGTGTTTGCCGGATAGTGTCCGGTTGCTTCATAAATGATGCGCTCCTTGGCTTCCGCATCCAATAATGGTCTTCTTCCACGCGTCGCATGAATGCGAAAAGCCAGGGTATTTTTATGTTTACCCCCTAGCCGCACAAATAAGCTGCCTATAAGAGAGGCGAGGATCCAGATCCAAATCACATCATCCTCCTTCCGCAAGCCCTCATCGAGGCGCATCTGACACCAAACCCATTCCAACATGGACAGTCGACACGGCTCCTCTTCTCGCGCTCCCAGCCCTAAGCCAGGAGATTGGAGGAGATGCTCAGTCCCGCACAGCGAGTTAGAGACGCTCCAAGCAGAGGGATATCTTCCCCTGGCCTTCCTGGTTCCGGTTCGAGCCGGACTGGCCACCTACAAAGGTGGGAAGCAGGCGGAGAGCGCGCCCAATCCCTCCAAAGGAGAGTGGGTGTGCTTTGTCCCCTATTTAATAAGGGGACTCGGATTTCCTATACATCCGTTTCTTCGGGGGCTCCTGGAGTTCTACGGACTCCAGCTTCATCACCTTACACCCGCCTCCATTTTGCACATCGCGGGCTTCGTAGCTCTGTGTGAGCTGTTCTTGGGCATTGAGCCCCATTTTGCACTGTGGAAGAGGCTTTTTTTCCTCGTACCCCGCTCTCACGAGGGGTCGATATATCAAGTGGGCGGAGCCGAAATATGGCGCATCGCCAGGACCGGATACCTGTCCGGGACCCCGAAGAAGACGTCCGAAGATTGGCCTTCGGAGTGGTTTTATATGGAGGATGCTCCGCTGCCGGATCCAGTCTGGATCGGCCTTCCGGAGTTCAGCAACGCTCCCCTGAAGAAACGCCTAAGTTGGTGCCCACGGAGCCCTCGACGAGAAGATGATAGTAGCGTCCATTACTTGATGGGCCGGATACGGCTGCTAGCCCATTCCAGATTAACCATGATCGGAGCCATGGCCACATGCATTATGCGTGGGGTGCAGCCGCTCCAATATAGAGGCCACCCCATGTGGGACTTCAACGGAGATGACGACGCCACCCGTCACGGCCGCAAGGGACCTGGCTCGGCCGACGATCTGGTGAAGATCATGTCCGACTTGTACAAGGGGGAGAAGGAGGACTTCCTCCGCACGAATCCTCTGAACTGATTTTCCGTGAACAACCCTCGGAGCTGGGTAAGCGATCGCATGCATATCTGAACCGTGCCTTTAAAGGCAATTGTCTTATTGTATGGTTTTGACACAGGAACTGCGTCGGGACGTGGAGGGCATAAAAAGCCCAGCCCCACAACCCGAAGACCCAGAAAGGTCCCTTGATCCGGCCTCCGAAGAGGATCCGGACTTAGCAGTGGAACTGATCGACGGGGTGTACCACCAGCTCAGCATAGATAATGCTTTAGTCGCCATTATGGCTGACTACCCCGGTTTGTGTCCGGCTTCCCTGGTGAGTACGACCGAAGTCCTGGCGCCGTTACCTTTTTAATGCTTAGTTCTGACCACCGTGCATCAATGGTGTTCGACAGGAAGCGCCTTTACGGCAGGAAGTCGAGCCCGCGGCGACCGGCCAACAAGGGTCAGTCTGGCCCAGCAGGCGGAAGAGGAGTGCGACGCGAACTGAAACGTCGCCGCAACGGTACGGAGCACCGCTATTTTTTAAGGGAAGGATTCCCAAGAGGTATATTAATGTTCATAACTTTTCTAGAAAGAGCGTTCGCCGGACAGTGTCCGGAGAGGTTGCCAATCAAGCCTCCGCCAGCCATGCTCCAACGCATGGCCCGGAAGGGGAGGCGAATACAAGGCATGAGTCGGACGCTCCTCCAACGGAGGATGCCGACAGGCTGTCCGCCACCCGGTCTGAGGTGGAGAGCGTCATGAATCACAGGCGTCGCCGGACAGTTCTTCGTGACGCGTGTTTCTCCCCGGAGGCGTTAAATGCCTTTGAGACAGGAAACGCGCACCTTCGTGCCGCTCAAGATGGGTTAACCAGAGCCACGGAGCAGTATGTGAAAGACATACGTGTAAGTAATTTTAATAGTTATATATGCCAGTAGCCCCCAAGACTTAAAATGGTTAAAATAACTGATTTAAGGATCAATTTTTATGCAGGATCTTACGGAGAAGAATACCCATCTGTCCCAGGAGCTCCAAGAGTGCAAGGCCCAACTTGAGGCCGCACTGGCCGCCACAGGGGGAGCCATAGAGACCCCCGCTGGTGAGACTTACTTTGAAAAGATAACTAATTAACAAAGTGCAGCGTGAATCTGACAATAATACCGCAGAGGGCGCCGGACTAGATCCGGACAAGCAACAGCTACTACGACAGCTAAAGGCTGGCGAGAGGGTGCTTATGAAGGTGCAGCAGGAGAGAAACAAGCTCCAAGATGCCCACACCCAGCTAGGCGAAGAGCTGAAAGGTGTTCAGGCCCAGCTGTCTGGCTCCTTGAAGGAGAATCAGCGACTTCGTCGCGGCATTTATAGTAAGTGCTTGAGCAAATTCCTTTGAAAAGAAGAATTTGGCAAGGAAGTCGTTTGACAAAAATATGTCTTTAGGTGTGCTCACAGGTCGCCCTGCAGAGGAAATGCCTGGGTCAACAGGTGACCAACTTCCCGAGCTGGTTCAATTGTTCGAACGTGTTCGGCAGGCGGTAAGTGGCGTCGTTCAGGCTTTATGGCCATCCATCTCCCTACCCGAGGGCCTTGGTGAGCTTGCTGAGAAGCTCCAGGGAGCACGGCGACGCCTCCGTTTGTGGAAGATATCGGCCTGCCGTCAGGGTGCCAGGGAGGCCTGGGCCATGGTGAAGACGCGCTACCCGAAGGCTGACCCAAACCACATGGCCGAGGTCGGACCTGCGGGGCCTGATGGGAAGGAGATCCCTGTGAGCTTGATGTATGGCCAAGTAGAACTGGCCGCGAAATATTCCCAACGGGACTGTAAATTAGACAGCCTATTAGATGGGATTGAGGAGGAGTACAATCAGTCAGTTTGACGATGTAATTTGAAATGACATATAAGATGCCTTCTAGCCGAATTGTAGATCGTTTGTCTTTGCGGACCGTTTCGCTTCAACCTCGGGACCCAACAGTCTAGAGTGTGTTCGAATACCCCTACGGTTATAAAAGAACTGGGGCATGCATGGAGACAAGGCGTCGGGGTCATAATTGCTTTATCAGACAAGTGCCCAACTAGTTATGTTATATTACATGGTTAGTAAGAAACATCTTCCAGGGAGAATAGTTCCGTTAAGGGTTCCTTTCCCTGGGAGGCATGCCCTAAGGTGCAATGCCAGACTGCGAAAATAGCAGAAAAAGCATCTGGGGGCTTATAAATAAGTAAGTAATAAATCATCTTTCAAGTCACCGACCGAATATTCTCTTAAGAACGCTAGCTTTCGGCTTCACCCAGTCTGAGGTACACATCCGGCTGACCCGGCAGTAACAATCGCAGAGGTGCTCCATTTACCTCCTAGCCAAACAATCGGGAACGTAGGGGTAAGCACAGGAGCCAGGCAACCCAGCTTGGCCAAAACTTAAGTCATATCGATGCATATAATGGTGAATAAAAGGTACATGCGGAAGTATGACACATGTATTGGGCGTGGAGCCCATATTAATAAGCTTCTGGTAAAGAAGCCCCCAGGTATAATGAGTGCTAGGAGCACATCAAGTGTGTGCGAACAAAGCGCAAATCAGCCTATAAAAAGGTATTGAAAAAGTGGGAAGAAGGAGGGGGACAAGAGACAGTAAAAAATATAAAAAGGTGGACGGGGGAGTGAGACAAACTCTGAGTCCGGTGTTTTAGGCGTAGAATCTTCGGAGACGGGCTGCGTTCCATGGGTTCGGCTCGAGTCGGTTGTCAGATGCTTTACATAGATGGTATGCCCCCGCCGGTCAGGACTTGGTCGATGATGAAGGGACCTTCCCACTTGGGCTTAAGTTTGTCCTTTTTCTTGTCTGGCAGGCGTAGGACGAGTTCGCCGACATTGTAAGTTTTGGCCCGTACTTCTCTGCTTTGATATCTTCGAGCCTGCTGCTGATAGAATGCGGAACGAGCCTTTGCCACGTCCCGCTCCTCCTCTAAGGCGTCCAAACTGTCCTGCCGATCCAACTCGGCTTCTCTTTCTTCGTACATGCGCACACGAGGTGAGTCATGAATTATATCGCAAGGCAGAACTGCCTCTGCACCGTACACCATGAAAAATGGTGTGAATCCAGTAGTTCGGTTTGGCGTGGTCCGCAGCCCCCAGAGTACGGAGTCGAGCTCCTCTACCCAGTGCGTGTTAGATTCCTTGAGGGACCGAACTAGTCTGGGTTTGATGCCGCTCATGATTAGACCATTTGCTCGCTCGACTTGGCCGTTAGTTTGGGGGTGATAGACTGAAGCATAATCGAGCTTGATGCCCATGTTTTTGCACCAGAGTTTAACCTCGTTGGCAGTAAAGTTTGTGTTGTTATCAGTGATGATGCTGTGGGGAACGCCAAAATGGTGTACTACCCCGGATAGGAAGTCTATCACCGGTCCGGATTCTGCCGTTTTAACCGGCTTGGCCTCAATCCATTTGGTGAATTTGTCCACCATGACCAATAAGTATTTGTGCTTGTGGGTTCCCCCTTTAAGGGGTCCGACCATGTCAAGCCCCCAGACCGCGAACGGCCAGGTAATGGGTATAGTTTTGAGGGCGGTGGGTGGCATGTGGCTCTGATTAGCAAAGAGCTGGCAACCGACGCATCGTTGGACTAAGTCCTGAGCATCTGCCCGGGCTGTCGGCCAATAAAATCCTGTACGGAAGGCCTTGCCTACGAGTGCCCGGGCTGCGGCGTGGTGCCCGCCGAGTCCGGCGTTAATTTCAGCCAGGAGATTCCGCCCCTCCTCTTCGGAGATACACCTTTGAAGGACTCCGGTTGTGCTTTTCTTATAAAGTTCTCCCTCATGGACCTTGTAGGCTTTAGATCGCCGAACTATGCAGCGGGCCTCATTTTGGTCTTCGGGAAGTTCCCGTCGAATTAAGTAGGCTAGGAATGGTTCTGTCCACGGGGCAATTACTGCCATTATTTCGTGAGCTGAAGGTGTTATTTCGTTGGCTGAGCGGCCGATTGTGTCAGAATGGTCTGAGTTCGGTGATGCAGCTGGCTCCGGATTGTTATTTCCGAACTCCTCTTCCCATAACACGGATGGCTTGAAGAGCCGTTCCAGGAAGATGTTTGGAGGGACGGCGTCTCGTTTCGCGCCGATGCGTGCTAACACGTCTGCTGCCTGGTTATTATCCCGGGCTACATGGTGGAATTCGAGTCCTTCGAACCGAGCTGACATTTTTAGGACGGCGATGCGGTAAGCTGCCATTTTTGGATCTTTGGCATCAAAGTCTCCATTTACTTGGGATATTGCGAGGTTTGAATCCCCGCGCACCTCTAGGCGTTGAATGCCCATGGAGATTGCCATCCGGAGACCATGTAGAAGGGCCTCGTATTCGGCTGCGTTATTGGAGTCCATGTACATTATTTGAAGTACGTATTGGATTGTGTCTCCAGTTGGGGACGTCAGGACGACGCCAGCCCCCAAGCCAGCCAACATTTTGGATCCGTCGAAATGCATGATCCAATTGGAGTATGCGCCATACTCTTTAGGGAGTTCAGCTTCGGTCCATTCGGCGACGAAGTCAGCCAGAACCTGCGATTTTATAGCTCGCCGTGGTTTATAGGTTATGTCAAATGGTAAGAGCTCAATAGCCCATTTTGCAATCCTGCCCGTTGCGTCGCGATTGTTTATAATATCGTTGAGAGGTACGTCGGAGGCCACCGTTATGGAACACTCTTGAAAGTAGTGTCGCAGCTTCCGGGATGCCATGAACACCGCATATGCTATCTTTTGATAATGTGGGTACCGGGACTTGCATGGAGTTAGAACAGTGGATACGTAGTACACTGGTTTTTGAAGAGGGAATCTGTGCCCTTCTGTCTCTCGCTTGACGAGGAGTACCGCGCTGACAACTTGATGTGTTGCTGCGATATATAATAACATAGGTTCGCCCAGGTTGGGCGCGGCCAGGACCAGATTTGTTGCCAGTATGGCCTTTATTTCTTCGAGTCCGGCTGTGGCAGCATCCGTCCATTCGAAATGTTCGGTGCGCCGGAGGAGGCGGTAGAGGGGCAGAGCCTTTTCTCCCAAACGGGAGATGAAGTGACTTAAGGCCGCTACGCATCCGGTTAGTTTTTGTATTTGCTTGAGGTCTTTTGGAATATCCAATTGTGACAGAGCTCGGATTTTGGCCGGGTTTGCTTCAATTCCTCTACCGGATACAATGAAGCCCAAGAGCTTTCCGGCTGGTATACCGAAGACGCATTTTTCCGGATTGAGCTTAATGTCATATGCTCGAAGGTTGTCGAATGTCACCCTCAAGTCTTCTACTAGAGTTTCGACGTGTTTGGTCTTGACGACCACATCGTCTACGTATGCCTCTACTGTTTTGCCTATCTGGGTAGCTAGACATGTTTGAATCATGCGCTGATATGTTGTGCCGGTGTTTTTGAGTCCGAAGGGCATTGTGTTGAAGCAGAATGGCCCATATGGAGTAATGAATGCCGTTGCGGCCTGGTCTTTCTCTGCCATCTTGATTTGATGGTATCCGGAGTATGCGTCGAGGAAGCACAATGAATCGTGCCCTCCGGTAGCATCGATGATTTGGTCGATGCGAGGAAGGAGGAAAGGGTCCTTTGGACATGCCTTGTTAAGGTCTTTAAAATCGACGCAGAGGCGCCAGGATTTGTCCTTTTTTGGTACCATTACTAGATTGGCTAGCCAGTCCGGATGTTTTATATCTCTGATGAATCCGGCTTCTAAGAGTTTGGCTAGCTCTTCTCCCATTGCCTGTCTTTTGGGTTCGGAAAATCACCGAAGAGCTTGTTTGACCGGCTTGAATCCTTTTAGGATGTTTAGGCTGTGCTCTGCCAGCCTGCGTGGGATTCCTGGCATGTCTGAAGGGTGCCAGGCAAAAATGTCCCAATTTTCTCGAAGGAATTCTCGTAGTGCAGCTTCGACATCAGGACTTAATTGTGCCCCAATGGAGGCCGTCTTTGTGGGGTCCGTTGGACGGACCTGAAATTTGACTATTTCGTCTGCTGGTTTAAAAGAGGTGGACTTGGACCTCTTATCGAGTATCACATCGTCCCTATCCACCGTGGAGCGCAGCGCAGTTAGTTCCTCTGCCGCTAGGGCTTTGGACAATGCCTCTAGGGCCAGTGCGGCTGTCTTATTTTCAGCGCGGAGTGCTGTATCTGGATCACTGGCAAGAGTGATTATCCCATTGGGTCCGGGCATTTTGAGCTTCATGTACCCGTAGTGGGGTATAGCTTGGAAGATTGTGAATGCCTCTCGCCCTAACAAAGCGTGATATCCGCTGCCGAATGGGGCCACTTGGAACGTGACCTCCTCGGACCTGTAATTGTCCGGTGAGCCGAACACTACATCTAGTGTGATTTTTCCTGTCCAGCGTACTTCTCGACTAGGGATTATCCCTCTGAAGGTTGTGCTGCTTCGTTCGATGCGGCTCCAGTCAATATCCATTTTTTGAAGGGTTTCCTTGTAGATGAGGTTTATTCCGCTGCCGCCATCCATGAGTACCTTGGTAAGGCGAAAGCCGTCCACTATCGGACTGAGGACCAATGCGGCTGGTGCTCTAGCTATTCGGAATTTAGGTTCGTCGCTGGCATTGAAGGTGATAGCCGTGTCACTCCATGGATTTGCTGCTGCTACTTGGTAGACTTCGGCGAGGCCGCGGATTGTTCGTTTTCGCATGTTATTTGATGCGAAAGTCTCGAAGACTGTTAATACCGTACCGGTACTGCTGGGCTGTTTGCCCCGGGGCTAAAAAGCCTTCGCCACTTTTGGCCACCTGCCGTAGTATCCAACATGCTCGAAGGCTGTGTGTTGGAGTGGCGCCCTCCGTACTGTGGATTTTGCAGGGTCCGTTGAGCCAGCCCTCCAGTATGGTTCCATGCCCTTTAGGGGGTCTTTGCTTTTTGGTTTTTAACCCAGGTGCTTGATTATGGCGCACCCTTTTACTTCGGACTAGGGTTGTGGTCAAGGCCGGACTGTCCCAAAACCTAGTTTCAGTGTTCCTGGCACTCTCTACCGCACAGTATTTTTGTACGATAGCCGCTAGGTCGATGAAGTGTGTAACTTCATGACGACTTATGGCGTTCATGATTCCCTTGTCCGTGCAATTGTTGCAGAAAGTTGAAATTGCGCTTTCTTCGCAGCAGTCCTTTATCATATTCATAACCAGGAGGAATCTGGCCCAGTCATGATGTACTGTTTCATCGGGCTCTTGCTGTATTCGATATAGATCGCTTATGTTTGGGTGGGCGGGTGGAATCAAGTTCGGAACCCCGCCCAATCTGAGGCTCAAAGGCCAAGAAGTTTCCAGATTTGGAAGCTTGACTTGTTGGATGCTTTCCAACGAATCTAGTCTGATGCCTGACTCTAAGTTCAGTATTTGATTAGCGTCCGTCCCTTCGTGGGAATCCGGCTTGGAGGGATCAGGAATCCGGACATAGTTGGTTTTCAACGTAGAAGAAGGGTTGCCGCATTGTTCCTCTACCACGACAACGTGGTGGGTTGCCTGAGGAGAGTTAATCTCTCTCAGATCGGGTTTAAGCCCAATCCGATCGTAGTCTGTAGCGACTCCCAGGGCGGCAATGCGATCCAAGAGCTCGTTTACAGAGGAGATCTCAATCGGATCTAACTGCTCGGCGAATTCCGGGCTGACGTGAAGATCGCTTTTGATGACCTGAGAGGTCATCGTTGGAGCGGTGGCCGAACAGGCGGTCATAAGAAAACCACCTAGCCGGACAGTTTGTCCGGCGGCCAAAGCTCTCCTGACGATGGTGCCGTCTTTAAAGACGGGAGAAGGCATCCTTCCTGATCGCGACGGCACAGAGGAACTCTCAATGAAAGCACCAATGTCGGTGTCAAAACCGGCGGATCTCGGGTAGGGGGTCCCGAACTGTGCGTCTAGGCGGATGGTAACAGGAGACGAGGGACACGATGTTTTTACCCAGGTTCGGGCCCTCTTGATGGAGGTAAAACCCTATGTCCTGCTTGATTAATATTGATGATGTGGGTTACAAGAGTAGATCTACCACGAGATCAAGGAGGCTAAACCCTAGAAGCTAGCCTATGGTATGATTGTTGTTCGTCCTATGGACTAAGGCCATCCGGTTTATATAGACACCGGAGAGGGCTAGGGTTACACAGAGTTGGTTACAATGGTAGGAGATCTACATATCCGTATCGCCAAGCTTGCCTTCCACGCCAAGGAAAGTCCCATCCGGACATGGGACGGAGTCTTCAATCTTGTATCTTCATAGTCTTGGAGTCCGGCCGATGATGGTAGTTCGGCTATCCGGACACCCCCTAGTCCGGGACTCCCTCACCCTTCTTGAACTTAGTGGTTTTATTGTCCATCAACACTTGATGTTCCTTCTTGATTTCTACCTCTGCTGACTTCAACATTGAAAATAATTCAGGAATAGTTTTTACCATCCCCTGCATATTGTAGTTCATCACAAAGCTCTTGTAGCTCGATGGGAGTGACTGAAGGATTCTGTCAATGACCGCCTCGTCCGGGAGGTTAATGTCCAGCTGGGACAGGCAGTTGTGCAACCCAGACATTTTGAGTATGTGCTCACTGACAGAACTATTTTCCTCCATCTTACAACTATAGAACTTGTCGGAGACTTCATATCTCTCGACCCGAGCATGAGCTTGGAAAACCATTTTCAGCTCCTCGAACATCTCATATGCTCCGTGTTGCTCAAAACGCTTTTGGATCCCCGGTTCTAAGCTGTAAAGCATGCCGCACTGAACGAGGGAGTAATCATCAGCACGTGACTGCCAAGCATTCATAGCGTCTTGGTTCTCTGGGATGGGTGCTTCACCTAGCGGTCCTTCTAGGACATATACTTTCTTGGCAGCTATGAGGATGATCCTCAGGTTCCGGACCCAGTCCATATAGTTGCTGCCATCATCTTTCAGCTTGGTTTTCTCTAGGAATGTGTTGAAGTTCATGTTGACATGAGCGTTGGCCATTTGATCTACAAGACATTTTTGCAAAGATTTTAGACTAAGTTCATGATAATTAAGTTCATCTAATCAAATTATTTAATGAACTCCCACTCAGATTTGACATCCCTCTAGTCATCTAAGTGTTACATGATCTGAGTCAACTAGGCCGTGTCCGATCATCACGTGAGACGGACTAGTCATCATCAGTGAACATCTCCATGTTGATCGTATCTTCCATACGACTCATGTTTGACCTTTCAGTCTCTGTGTTCCGAGGCCATGTCAGTACATGCTAGGCTCGTGAAGTTAACCTAAGTGTTTTTGCATGTGTAAAACTGTCTTACACCCGTTGTATGTGAACGTAGGAATCTATCACACCCAATCATCACGTGGTGCTTCGAAACGACGAACTTTAGCAACGACGCACAGTTAGGGAGAACACTTTCTTGAAATTATTATGAGGGATCATCTAATTTACTACCGTCGTTCTAAGTAAACAAGATGCATAAACATAATAAGCATCACATGCAATTAAATGGTAGTGACATGATATGGCCAATATCATATAGCTCCTTTGATCTCCATCTTTGGGGCTCCATGATCATCTTCGTCATCGGCATGACACCATGATCTTCATCATCATGATCTCCATCATCGTGTCTCCATGAAGTTTCTCGCCAACTATTACTTCTACTACTATGGCTAACGGTTTGGCAATAAAGTAAAGTAATTACATGGCGTTAAATCATTGACATGCAGGTCATACAATAATTAAGACAACTCCTATGGCTCCTGCCGGTTGTCATACTCATCGACATGCAAGTCGTGATTCCTATTACAAGAACATGATCTCATACATCCCAATATATCATCCATCATTCATCACAACTTTTGGCCATATCACATCACAAAGCAATTGCTGCAAAAACAAGTTAGATGTCCTCTAATTGTTGTTGCATCTTTTACGTGGCTGCAATAGGGTTCTAGCAAGAACGTTTTCTTACCTACGAATAACCACAACGTGATTTGTCAACTTCTATTTACCCTTCATAAGGACCCTTTTCATCGAATCTGCTCCAACTAAAGTGGGAGAGACAGACACCCGCTAGCCACCTTATGCAACTAGTGCATGTCAGTCGGTGGAACCTGTCTCACGTAAGCGTACGTGTAAGGTCGGTCCGGGCCGCTTCATCCCACAATACCGCTGAAGCAACATAAGACTAGTAGTGGCAAGAAAGTTGACAACATCTACACCCACAACAGATTTGTGTTCTACTCGTGCAATAGAGAACTACGCATAGACCTAGCTCATGATGCCACTGTTGGGGAACGTAGCATAAAATAAAAATTTTCCTATGTTCACCAAGATCAATCTATGAGTTCATCTAGCAACAAGAGAGAGGAGTGCATCTACATACCCTTGTAGATCGCGAGCGGAAGCGTTCAAGAGAACGGGGTTGAGGGAGTCGTACTTGTCGTGATCCAAATCACCGGAGATCCTAGCGCCGAACGGACGGCACCTCTGCGTTTAACACACGTACGGTCAGTGTGACGTCTCCTCCTTCTTGATCCAGCAAGGGGGAAGGAGAGGTTGATGAAGATCTAGCAGCACGACGGCGTGGTGGTGGATGCAGCAGGGATTCGGCAGGGCTTCGCCAAACGTCTGCGGAAGGGAGAGGTGTAGCAAGGGGGAAGGGAGGCGCCAGGTGTCAGGGTGCGGCTGCCCTCCCACCCCCCTCTTTATATAGGGACTCCAGGGGGGGCGCCGGCCCTAGGAGATGGGATCTCCTAGGGGGGGCGGCGGCCAAGGGGGGAAACTTGCCCCCCAAGGCAAGTGGAGGCGCCCCCTCCCGCAGGGTTCCCAATCCTAGGCGCAGAGGGGGGCCCAGGGGGGCGCACCAGCCCACCAGGGGCTGGTTACCCTCCCACTTCAGCTCATGGGGCCCTCCGGGATGGGTGGCCCCACCCGGTGGACCCCCGGGACCCTTCCGGTGGTCCCGGTACAATACCGGTGACCCCGGAAACTTTCCCGATGGCCGAAACTCGACTTCCCCTATATAATTCTTTACATCCTGACCATTCCGGAACTCCTCATGACATCCGGGATCTCATCCGGGACTCCGAACAACTTTCGGTTTGCTGCATACTCATATCTCTACAACCCTAGCGTCACCAAACCTTAAGTGTGTAGACCCTACGGGTTCGGGAGACACGTAGACATGACCGAGACTGCTCTTCGGTCACTAACCAACAACGGGATCTGGATACCCATGTTGGCTCCCACATGCTCCTCGATGATCTCATCGGATGAACCAGGATGTCGAGGATTCAAGCAACCCCGTATACAATTCCCTTTGTCAATCGGTATGTTACTTGCCCGAGATTCGATCTTCGGTATCCTAATACCTCATTCAATCTCGTCACCGGCAAGTCACTTTACTCGTACTGTAATGCATGATCCCGTGACCAGACAATTGGTCACTTTGAGCTCATTATGATGATGCATTACCGAGTGGGCCCAGAGATACCTCTCTGTCATACGGAGTGACAAATCCCAGTCTCGATCCGTGTCAACCCAACAGACACTTTCGGAGATACCCGTAGTATACCTTTATAGTCGCCCATTTACGTTGTGACGTTTGGTACACCCAAAGCACTCCTACGGTATCCGGGAGTTACACGATCTCATGGTCTAAGGAAAAGATACTTGACATTGGAAAAGCTCTAGCAAAACGAACTACACGATCTTGTGCTATGCTTAGGATTGGGTCTTGTCCATCACATCATTCTCCTAATGATGTGATCCCGTTATCAATGACATCCAATGTCCATAGTCAGGAAACCATGACTATCTGTTGATCAATGAGCTAGTCAACTAGAGGCTCACTAGGGACACGTTGTGGTCTATGTATTCACACGTGTATTACGATTTCCGGATAATACAATTATAGCATGAATAAAAGACAATTATCACAAACAAGGAAATATAATAATAATCCTTTTATTATTGCCTCTAGGGCATATTTCCAACAACTATGTGATCGGAATGAACTGCATCCAGCGATTTTTTTTGCTACATCCGTCATCAATTTTTGTTGGAACCAGCACGAGTGTCGGCTACGACCGTCGCACGGCGGAGCTACAACCAGGGGGAAATGCTACAACCGGTGCTTCAATTTGCTGTTGTCGGCATCTTTTTTTGCTAGAACAGTCGAAAGTAGGCGCGGTGGAGTGATAACCCACAAGTATAGGGGATCGCAACAGTTTTTGAGGGTAGAGTATTCAACCCAAATTTATTGATTCGACACAATGGGAGCCAAAGAATATTCTCAAGTATTAGCAGCTGAGTTGTCAATTCAACCACACCTGAAAGACTTAATATCTGCAGCAAAGTATTTAGTAGAAAAGTAGTATGGAAGTAACGGTAACGGTGGCAAAAGTAACAGTAGCAGTTTTGTAGTAATCGTAACGGTGGCAACGGAGAAGTAACTAAGCAAAGATATATATCTGAAAAGCTAGTAGGCAATGGATCATTGATGGATAATTATGTCGGATGCGATTCCTCATGCAACAGTTATAACATAGAGTGACACAGAACTAGCTCCAGTTCATCAATATAATGTAGGCATGTATTCCGAATATAGTCATACATGCTTATGGAAAAGAACTTGCATGACATCTTTTGTCCTTCCCTCCCGTGGCAGCGGGGTCCTATTGGAAACTAAGGGATATTAAGGCCTCCTTTTAATAGAGTATCGGACCAAAGCATTAACACTTAGTGAATATATGAACTCCTCAAACTACGGTCATCACCGAGAGTGGTCCCGATTATTGTCATTTCGGGGTTGCCGGATCATAACACATAGTAGGTGACTATTGACTTGCAAGATAGGATCAAGAACTCACATATATTTATGAAAACATAATAGGTTCAGATCTAAAATCATGGCACTCGAGCCCTAATGACAAGCATTAATCATGGCAAAGTCATAGCAACATCAATCTTAGAACATAATGGATACTAGGGATCAAACCCTAACAAAACTAACTCGATTACATGGTAAATCTCATCCAACCCATCACCGTCCAGCAAGCCTACGCATGGCGGTGAGCATCATGAAATTGGTGATGGAGGATGGCTGATGATGACGATGGCGACGGATTCCCCTCTCCGGAGCCCCGAACGGACTCCAGATCAGCCCTCCCGAGGAAGATTAGGGCTTGGCGGCGGCTCCATATCGTAAAACGCGATGAATCCTTCTCTCTGATTTTTTTATCTCCTTGAAAGTGAATATATGGAGTTGGGGTTGAGGTCGGTAGAGTCCTAAGGGGCTCACGAGGCAGGGGGCGCGCCCTAGGGGGGGCGCCCTGCACCCTCGTGGACAGGGTGTGGGCCCTTGATGTTGATTCTTTCGTCAATATTTTTTATTAATTCCGAAATGTGTCTCCGTGGATTTTTAGGTCATTCCGAGAACTTTTATTTCTGCACAAAAATAACACCATGGCAGTTCTACTGAAAACAGCGTCAGCCCAGGTTAGTTCCATTCAAATCATGCAAGTTAGAGTCCAAAACAAGGGCAAAAGTGTTTGGAAAAGTAGATACGTTGGAGACGTATCAACTCCCCCAAGCTTAAACCTTTGCTTGTCCTCAAGCAATTCAGTTGACAAACTGAAAGTGATAAAGAAAAACTTTTACAAACTCTGTTTGATCTTGTTGTTGCAAATATGTAAAGCCAGCATTCAAGTTTTCAGAAAAGATTATGAACTAACCATATTCACAATAACATTTGGGTCTCACATTTACACATATCAATGGCATAATGAACTAGCGAGCAATAATAATAAATCTCGGATGACAACACTTTCTCAAAACAATCATAATATGATACAACAAGATGGTATCTTGCTAGCCCTTTTTGAGACCACAAAACATAAATTCAGAGCACCCCTGAAGATCAAGGACTCACTAGACATTGTAATTCATGGTAAAAAGAGATCCAGTCATACTCAATGTAGATTAATATCAATGCATGCAAATGACAGTGGTGCTCTCCAACTGGTGCTTTTTAACAAGAGGATGATGACTTAACATAAAAGTAAATAGATAGGCCCTTCGCAGAGGGAAGCAGGGATTTGCAGAGGTGCCAGAGCTCGAGTTTTGAAACAGAGATAAATAATATTTTGAGCGGTATACTTTCATTGTCAACATAACAACCAAGAGATCTCGATATCTTCCATGCTACACACATTATAGGTGGTTCCCAAACAGAATGGTAAAGTTTTTACTCCCCCACCACCAACAAACATCAATCCATGGCTTGTCCGAAACAACGGGTGCCTTCCAACTAACAACAATCCTGGGGGAGTTTTGTTTGCAATTATTTTGATTTGATTTGAGAATTGGACTAGGCATCCCGGTTACCGGTCATTTTCTCGTGAGGGATGAGTAGAGTCCACTCATCGTGAGAATAACCCACCTAGCATGGAAGATATAGACAGCCTAGTTGATACATGAGCTATTCAAGCATACAAAATAGAATTTCATTTGAAGGTTTAGAGTTTGGTGCATACAAATTTACTTGGAACTGCAGGTAAATACCACATATAGGAAGGTATGGTGGACTCATATGGAATAACTTTGGGTTTACGAAAGTGGATGCACAAGAAGTATTCCCGCTTAGTACAAGTGAAGGTTAGAAAGAGACTGGGAAGCGACCAACTAGAGAGCGACAACAGTCATGAACATGCATTAAGATTAACCAATAATGAGTGCAAGAATGAGTAGGATATAAATCACCATGAACATAAATGTCGTGGAGGCTATGTTGATTTTGTTTCAACTACATGCGTGAACATGTGCCAAGTCAAGCCACTCGAATCATTCAAAGGAGGATACCACCCTATCATACCACATCACAACCGTTTTAATAGCATGTTGGCACGCAAGGTAAACCATTATAAACTCCTAACTAATTAAGCATGGCATGAGCAACTATAATCTCTAATTGTCATTGCAAACATGTTTCATCCATAATAGGCTGAATCAGGAACAGTGGACTAATCATATTTACAAAAACAAGATAGGTCAAGTTCATACCAGCTTCTCTCATCTCAATCAGTCCATCATATTGTCACGACCGGTTTTCCAATAAAAATATTTATTGAGAAACCAATCTTTTGAGTCCAGTATGAGAGAAATCCTCCTCACTGGTAGACAAATTCTTGATACAATAAGCCAGTAGCATAAAATATATTACAGGGTCGAACTACGGTTGCTCAACCAAATTATTACAAGCACGCCAATAAAAATACATAATGGCGAACATGACACAGTGGTGTGGAGGCATACTACTGACTCGAGGATAGGGCGGTGGTGGAAAAACACAGTGGGGAGAGAGATACAAGTCTCTAAAACTGTCATCTCATCGAGCGTCGAGGTGAGGCTCGATGAATTTATTTGGTAGCGGAAGCGGATATAATACAATGACCAAATCCAGGGTCGTACGAGACTGACTGGGACTCCTCTAGGCGTCAGACTCGCTATCAAATTCTTCATCCATGAGATCGCCTTCGTAAGCATCTGGCCAAATCAACAAGCCAGTGAGTACTTTGAAAGTACTCGCAAGACAGTTCGGACGTAAGATATAACAAATGCATGCATGAATGTGCCATGATTAATTTACCAATGTACATTCAAAAATTAGCATAATGAGGTAAGTAAAAGGGAAACGGCGGTAGTCCGCCTGAAATCCCACAAAACATAAATGAAGACCGATCGGGTGTCTGAAGCGACGCCTCGAAAGGTGAACAAATAAATATAAGGAAATGATGCCATAGTCGGGCGTCTTAGCGACACCACATAAAGGGCTTTAAAAGAAATGCCACAGTCGGACGTCAGGGCGACATCACAGAAAGGGCTTTAAAAGAAATGCCAGAGTCGGGCGTCTTAGCGACACCACATAAAGGGCTTTAAGAGAAATGCCACAGTCGGACGTCGGGGCGACATCACAGAAAGGGCTTAAAAGAAATGCCACAGTCGGGCGTCTTAGCGACACCACATAAAGGGCTTTAAGAGAAATGCCATAGTCGGACGTCGGGGCGACATCACAGAAAGGGCTTTAAAAGAAATGCCACAGTCGGGCGTCTTAGCGACACCACATAAAGGGCTTGAAAAGAAAGTAAAATACAACAATGCCACAGTCAGACGTCTGAGCGACATCGCAGAAAGGGCTTTTATTCACAAGTAAATAATACTCATAATAAACATTCAATTCATGAGAATAAATGGGTTAGTCCATCCACAGGAATAATCATTTAACCGGACTTAGCACTCATGCGATTCACCGGAGTCTCTGTCATCAAAACTGACATTTGATCAGGATAAGATAATATCGATCTTGGACATGGAATAGATGATTTGGAGGAATATATGACTCTACAGAGTTTGTACAAAAATTTTCCCACAGCCAACGGATTTCCGTAGTCACGAAGGACTAGTTCCGTTTACGGTTTTTCGGGAGAAAACACAGCTAACCAGTACACACCCATTCTACCTCTCGATGCTAGGAATCACCCTAGACATCGTCCAAGAAAAACTTTTGAGACGGGGAGATCACAATCTCGAATAGCATGGGATCAAATTTATATACGCGCGCTCTAAGGGGTGCCCCCCTCTCGGTCCCAACCGGAAACACCCATGCCCCCTGACCGGATGACTGGCTTTAATCCAGGGCCATGGAACCATCATCACGGCCTCTCCTTTTTGGTGTGTACCAGGAAAGCGGTTTACAACTTACTAAGCCATATTCCTTGCGGAAAACATGTGGTAGTACAAGGAAGAATGGAAGGAACTGGAATGATACGAGTTGACATTGAAGTCACACAGTCTGGCATAAGCCTGGCATGCTACAACACTGCCATCTTACCCATCCTCATGCCAACACATGGCCATGCATACTCACATCCATCCACTCATGGATTTTTGAAACTCACTTGCCTCATCGTCTCAGGTAACAGGACATTCGTCGGTATGTTCATCAACATGCCATAAACTACTAAATGCAAACATGCCAAAACAATCATCATATCAAAAGTTCAAACATGCTTGCCTGGTTCGGAGTAGTCGGAGCCTAGCTCGGTGAAGTTTGCGGTCCCGTCACCTCCTTCGGTATCTACGGTATAAAGGAAATATACGCGCTATCGTGAATACCGTGAGGTGCACAAAATTTATACCAAATATTTTTCAAATAAATCTGATAAAAAACTAGACAAATATCTGAAGAGGACAGAAAAAGAATCAATCAAAAATACTATTCTGTTTAAAAGTTATAGAGGTTTTTGTCCAGGGACTCGTCTGTAATGAAACAGAAAGTTTCCAGGGGCTAGATTATAAAAACAGAAAACATTTCAGTAGCAACTACGCCAGCCCAGCGGGGAAAACGTATTTTGCCCGAAGGCGTTTTCAGAAAACGATTCATTTAGAAATGACAGAGAGGCTGACGGTGGGTCCCGCCTGTCAGGTTTGAATATACGAACGGGGCGGCAGATTTCGCCGGTGCCCGAGAGCCGCGGTGGTCGCCGGCGGCGATCCACGACGAGGCAGGGGGATCGGAGGGTACCTCCGTGTTCAGGGGACCTTTCCGCGTCGGTTGGTGGTGGTGGTGGTCGCCGGCGAGTACCACATCGGCGGCGAGCCCTGCTCCGGCGGACGGCGGCTCGGGTGGTCGAGGGACTCGTCGGAGAGAGCTGCAAAGGACAAATCGATGCTGGCGTTAGCTTACTAGGTGCTAGAGGAGGCTATAGACAAGATTTGGGCGCCGGGGACGGCCTCACCGGAGCGAATCGAGGTGGAGGCCGAGGCGGGTCGGGGCGGCCGGAGTTGGGGGAGGAGACCTCCTCGAGGTCCTCCTAGTGGCCTGGCGGGGCTTTGGTGAGGTGTAGAGGTGGTGCGTGCTCGAGGGTGAGCTCGGGGGCCCTTTTTATAGGCGGTCCGAGGCGGTGGCCGTGAACGGGGATCTCCGGTGAAGGTTACGGCGGCGTAGGGCTTGGTCGGGGGTGATTAGGGAGTTGGGCGTCGTCGTTGAGGTCCACCGGTTCCATTTAGGTGCTAATCGGGCTGGGATTTGGTGCTATGGGCGAGTTCGACAGAACGGGGCGGCGCGGGCCCGTCGGCGGCAGGGAGCACGTTCCGTGCTTGCCGGGCCACGGCGACGGTGCCACGGGCGTGTGCTGGCATGCATGAGGCCACGCGGAGAGCAGAGGGGCGTTGGGCGGCGCCGAACGGCGTTGAGCCGCCGTTCCGTCCCCTGTCGGCTGCTACGGGGGTTCGGCCGCCACAAGACACGCCGGCGCGGGCGGCCAAGGGCGCCACCGATGCCGGGAAGACGCCAAGCGCGCGTGCGGGGGTGCTGGCCAGGGAGAAGAAGCCGCGTGTAACGCGCCAAGCGCACTGTCTACGCGTGATTGAAACTGACGGACGAAAACGACACTGAAAACTGAATTTTTCTGAAAATGAACAGCAACAGCGCAAGCAAGGTGTTCGACAGAATGAATTTGGCCTCTGGGTATTTTTCCTTGAGCTGATTTTTGGTGGAGTGGCTACTCATTGCTCCAGTAGGCTGCCTGAATTTTGGTGGAATTTTAGAAGAAGTGTAGATATGAATTTCACCAAATTTGGCAAATCTGGTCCAAACTTGCAGAGACTGAAATTTGAAAAATTTGAAAAGAGGAGGAGTGGATCAAGATGGTTCTGGGTTGTGGGTACAAAGGACCATCCAGGAGAGTTGGTTTGAGGTCAAAACTCAAATGCAAAAGGGTACTTGCTTTGAAAATCTCTCAGGCTCCAAATAATTTGCAGAAAAGATTTGAGGGGAAAGAAAATTAGAATAAAATCCAAAACTTGCTTGGATTAGTTGGGACAGAGAACTTAGGTTGATTACAAGGAGGAGGGGAGGTTTTGGAGGGGTTTTACCACATGGGCAAAATACAAAGTCACGTGTGGTTTCCAAGATATGAAAATCCCAAATTTTCATAGAGTTTCTTTTTTAAAAGAAAAAAAAAGATTAAACTCCCAAAATAAATTTGAGAGGGAACCAACAGAGAAGAAGTTTCAAAAGATCAAACACCATAGTTTGAAGAAAAATAAAATCCTTGCCAAAGAAAAGGAAGTTTTTAAGAGGAAGGTTTTCTGGAAAATTTTAAATGGCCTCTTTTCAAAAACCACAAAGTTTTTGCTGAAAACCAAATAAAAATTTTGGAGTGTCACACATATATCGTCATTATCGTCTTTCACTTGCACGACCGAACGGTGTGTATAATAATAATTGTGCGCGTGCATTGGACTAAGCTAGAATCTGCAAGCATTTAATACAAAGGAGAAGACAAGGTACTATGGGCTCTTGGTTAGATCAACAATAATGCATATGAGATCCACTCAACATTTTCATCGTGGTCTTCTCCTCTCGACCCCCAAAGGAAAGAAAAGAAATAAAACTATTTACACGGGAAAGCTCCCAACAAGCAAAAGAAGAACGAGAACTCTTTTGGGGTTTTCTTTTAATTACTACTACAAGCATGGAAAGTAAACTAGCTAACAACTACAACTATTTTTTTTTGTTTTTCTTAAGGTTTTTCAGACACACAAGAAGAAAGCAAGAAAAGAAAATAAACTAGCATGGATAGTACAATGAAAAAGTATGAGCACCGACAACTAGCATGAGTGTGTGAACATGAATGTAATGTCGGTGAGAAATACGTACTCCCCCAAGCTTAGGCTTTTGGCCTAAGTTGGTATATGGCCACTGCTGGCCTGGCGGATATCCAAATTCATAGATGGGGTTGTACTGAGATGCAGCAGCTACTGCCTGAAGAGCTGGAGCTTGGAGACGATCTGCCTCCGTCCTCCTCTCATATTTGTTCGCCTCCTCCCTGGTTATAAAGTATCTTCTTTTTTCCTGAAAGTCAAAGAAAGTAGGAGAAGGGAGAGCAACATGGACAGTATGTTGTCTGTCAAAGATTAGTCGGTACTGGAGGAACTGTTCGTTCCTCTCAAGAAACCGATGGTGAACCATAGCACTATAATCAAGATAAGCAGGGGCAACTTGAAAGGATCGAGAAGAGGTGTCTAGAGTGGGGGGGGGGGGTGATTAGACACTAAGTGAGAAAAGTTGCAGTTTTTAATTTCTTTAAGTTGAAGTGGAGTTTTGGCACAAGTTTAACATTCACAATACATATCAGGCAAGCATGCAAAGAGTATATGAGCAGCGGAAAGTAAAGCATGCAATTTGCAAGAATGTAAAGGGATGGGATTGGAGTGTGCAAACGCAATTTGGAGACACAAAGATTTTTGAGACGCGGTTTCGATAGGTGCTGCTATCGTACATCCACGTTGATGGCGACTTCAAACCACGAAGGGTAACGGTTGTGCGAGTCCACGGAGGGCTCCACCCATGAAGTGTCCACAACGAAGCAACCTTGTCTATCCTACCATGGTCGTCGCCCATGAAGGACTTGCCTCACTAGGGTAGATCTTCACGAAGTAGGCGATCTCCTTGCCCTTACAAACTCCTTGGTTCAACTCCACAATCTTGTCGGAGGCTCCCAATTGACACCTAGCCAATCTAGGAGACACCACTCTCCAAGAAGTAACAAATGGTGTGTTGTTGATGAACTCCTTGCTCTTGTCCTTCAAATGATAGTCTCCCCAACACTCAACTCTCTCTCACAGGATTGGGATTTGGTGGAAAGAAGATTTTAGTGCAAGGCAACTTGGGGAAGGCTATATATCAAGATTCATATGGTAGGAATGGAATATCTTGACCACAACACAAGTGTAGGTGGTTCTCTCTCAGAAAATGTAGGTTGGAAGTGTAGGTATGTTCTGATGCTCTCTCCATGAATGAAGAGTGGGTGGAGGGGTATATATAGCCTCCACACAAAATCTAACCGTTACACACAACTTACCAATCTCGGTGGGACCGAATCATGAAACTCGGTCGGACCGATCTAGCAAATAATGTGACCGTTAGGATTTTCGGTGGGACCGACATGTCAACTCGGTGGGACCGATGTGGTTAGGGTTAGGGCATAACGTAATCTTGGTGAGACTGATTACACAAACTCGGTGGGACTGATTTTGGTAACAGGATAACCAGAGAGTTGGTCAGTAAAACTCGGTGGGACCGATTCACTCATCTCGGTTGGACCTATATGTTACGAAGAGGAACAGAGAGTTTGCATTGTAACCTCGGTAGGACCGATTACACAAACTCGGTGGGACCGATTTTGGTAATGGATACATACAGAGAGATTACAATCCCATCTCAGTGAGACCGAGATCCCAATCAGTGAGACTGATTTGATTAGGGTTTGTGGCAGTGGCTATGACATCTGAACTCGGTGGCGCCGGAGAGAAAGAATCGGTGGGCCGAGTTGGACTTTTGGTTTGGGTCATATGTGGATATGAGAAAGTAGTTGAGGGCTTTGGAGCATATCACTAAGCACTTTGAGCAAGCAAGCCAGTAAGCAACACCTCATCCCCTTTTAATAGTCACTAGTGCAGAACCGGGCAATAGCACCGGTTCATAAGGCCCTTTAGTGCCGGTTACATAACCGGCACTAAATTGTGGTCACTAAAGCCCCCCCCCCTTTAGTACCGGTTCAACACGAACCGGTGCTAAAGGGCAACCACGTGGCACGAGCCAGCTCCGGGGGCCTGGAGCCCTTTAGTACCGGTTGGTAAGACCAACCGGTACTACAAGGTTTGGGGTTTTTTAGTTTTATGAATTCTTTTTCATTTAATTTTGTGTTTCCATTTTAATTCTTTTTCGTTTGCTGGTATTCTACGATACTACACATTGTACACGTTATGCATATATATATATATATATACATATATATATATATATAAATAGAATTTCTAGTAGAACCAATCATCGAGTTCAACATGATTGTCATGATATTATAAGCATTCATATATAACACCACAAAAGCAAATCACTTAAGTTTAGAACGAAGAACACGGACATGAAAGGACAAGTACTAATTAAGAGCAGCATGAAGAACTAGCTAAATCACTCCTGCTAGCTACTCTCTCTCTGGTAAAATAGCATAGAACATGTATAGCTCTCCTGATTGATCATACTGGAGCATGCCAATGAACTTGTCTCCTAATCATGGCTGCGCTTCTCATTGCTGCTCCCTAGTACTTCTCTGCGATCATTAACAATTTTCCTCCAATCTTTCACTATTAAGCATTCATCGCTTCTAGAAATCTTGAATGCATTCATGTGCAATGCAGGAGATCTTGGCCATAAGCTAACAATTGACATCTGACCTTTAGTCTCGATCCCCTGAGGCACAACTGTCATCAGGAGTCCCTATTGAAGAACATCGTATAGTACTTAATTAATATACTTAGCAATGAAAAGTTTAGCAAAAAAAATATGTATGCAAAATATGCACTAAGGACAAATAGTAAATATCTTACCATCATTCCTAAATAGATGTGATCGTAGTTCAATACCATCACTATTGGTCGCACGTTTTGACTACTAACATTTCTAAGTGCAGGAAGAAAATTTGTCTTGACAGTATGAAGATCCTCAAGCCATGAAACATAATGACTTATCTCCTCGCAGTTTAGTTCAGCGCCGGGACAGTAGTAGGTCCTGTCTACCAAGCGCCGGACATGTTTGGTTGAATGGAGATAAGCTGTCAATAGAAATTAGTCGTCAGTTATTTTTGAATAAGCAATATCAAAGACAAAAATATAGTTGAGAAGAACTCACATAATGGTAGAACTGGAGGCGTCTGCACATCGACCCATATGTCTCTATTACCTTCAATATCATCTTCCAGACGAATATCAAAGGTGATAACCATACCAGGCTCAAATGCATAAGCCTTGCATAGTGCTTGCCAAGTTTTGCATTCAAAATAGGTGTACGTGTGTGCATTGTATACTTTGACGTTGAAAGTATAATCATCATGCTCAGTTTTCAGGTAAGCTCTCTTTACCTCCATAGTTTCCATATCTTTGAAACCTATCTTATCCAAGACAAAAATTCTTGCATGGCAGGGGATGCGCTAGTAGAATAGTGAAAATTAAAAATTATAAGTCAGGCAAATGAAGAATATATAAGTCATGCTTAATTACGAAAACAGACTTGTCGTTGTGACTTACTGTATCGAATTCGAAGGTCTCATCCAGCTTGATGCTGAATCGCCTACCATCAACAAGGAAATTTCTGTCGCATTGGCCGCGCTAGTCTTCACAGTATTCGCACATAATGAATTTTTTTCCGTCGTTAGACGACATTTCCTATGTTCATATTAGGCGAAACATTAAACACTTACTAATTCAATTAATTCAACTACTTCTATTAATTCAACTAAGCATTTACTAAAAATAAACTAGTTATATTAATTCAATTAGTTCAACTAAGCATTTACTAAAAATAAACTAGTTCTATATATTAATTCAACTAGTTCAACTAAACATTTACTAAAAATAAACTAGTTATATTAATTCAACTAGTTCAAAGTAAGCATTTACTAAAAATAAACTAGTTCTATATATTAATTCAACTAGTTCAACTAAACATTTACTAAAAATAAACTAGTTATATTAATTCAACTAGTTCAAAGTAAGCATTTACTAAAAATAAACTAGTTCTATATATTAATTCAACTAGTTCAACTAAACACTTACTAATTTAATTAATTCAACTACTTC
>NC_057810.1:81594853-81595585 GCF_018294505.1 Triticum aestivum
GCGACGACGATGGGCGGCGGGGGCGCGCGGCGACGACGATGACGGGCGGCGGGGGCGGCGAGGGCGAAGGCACGGTGGCGTGGCGGCGGCGGCGTCTGCTAGATCGATGTCTCGCGCGAGAAGTGGAACGAAGTGGCGACGATAACTGATTTTTCGTACGTGGAGTATATACAGGGGGAGCCTTTAGTACCGGTTGAAGCCACCAACCGGTACTAAAGGCCAATTTTTGCCAGCCCAAGCGGCGGGAAACGAGGGCCTTTAGTACCGGTTGGTGGCTTCAACTGGTACTAAAGGGCAACACATTAGTACCGGTTGGAGCCTCCAACCGGTACTAATGCCCGTGCGCTGCCACCCGCTATGCGCTACGTTTAGTCCCACCTCGCCGAGCGAAGGGCAGCCGCACTGGTTTATAAACCCAGCCGTGGCTGCCCTTTCAAACTCCTCTATATAGCAGGATTCTGGGCCTAATTAGGGCGCGCTGCCCTGTGAGCCTGCTGGCCCTACTGGGTATGTATTTGCACACCCAAGGTCTGGCAGGCCCACCGGGCAGCGCCCCAACATGTTTTTTATAAAAAAAATTTCTTTTCTGCATTATTTACTTTCTTCTATTTATTTTTGAGTAATTTTTTATATAGTTATTTATTTTCTGCTTTATTTTTTTCTTCTATTTATTTCTGAATAGTTTTTTTGCTGTATTTAGTTTCTTCGTGAAGTTTTTTCCTTAATATAATT
>NC_057810.1:81606336-81649153 GCF_018294505.1 Triticum aestivum
TTCTTTTTCTTCTTCATCTTCTTCCTCTTCTTCTTCTTCTTCTTCCTCCTCTTCTTCTTCCTCTTCTTCCTCTTCTTCTTCTTCTTCTTCTTCTTCTTCTTCCTGCAAAACTTGATGGTCAAAGTCTGGAGTTACAACTTAAAAAAAGAAATGTCGACGTGCAATTAGTTTTTGCCATAACAGAAGAAGTCCGGAGTTGTAATAAGTTATTAAAAATAATAAAGAGGTGCAATGCTCGTTAATTTGCTTCAAGCCATTCGGAATAGTGTAAACTGCACTGCGCATAGCTCCATGCAGTCTACCGTATTCCTGAAGGCTTGAAGCTAAGCAACGTGAGCATTGAGCCTCTTCTTCATCGTCTCTGCACTCAGGGCTTATAAACCGCTCCTAGTCCCTCTCACTTCGCGAGGTGGGACTAAAAAATAGCTTGCCATAACCTCATTAGTACCGGTTCGTGGTACGAACCGGCACTAAATGGTGGTGGTGGGGCCATAGCCTGACCGCAGGCTGACACAGCCTATTTAGTACCGGTTCGTGGCACGAACCGGTGCTATTGATCGCCGCCACGAACCGGCACTAGTGTACACATTAGTGCCGGCTAAAATTCCAACCAGCACTATTGTGCTTCACATTTGACCCTTTTTCTACTAGTGAGTATTGGATTTTCCTATAGACTCAATGTGATCTTGGATCACTAAAATAGAAAATGTAGAGTCTTGTGCTTTGAGATTGAGCCAATCCTTGTGTCCTTAGCATCTTGAAGGGGTTCCACATCCTCTAGTCCATGCCACTCCATTGTTGAACTTATCTGAAACATACTAGGTAAAAGTATAAGTCCAACAAGAGATATGTTGACATAAATTACCAAAATCACCCAGGGAGCACTTGTGCTTTTAATCTCCCCCTTTTTGGTAATTGATGACAACATACATCGAAGCTTTAGATAAAGATATAGAGAATAACAAGTAAGGCTTTGGAAAGACATGTAACATGCATAGTCTCCCCCTACATGTATGCAATCATGTAAATATGGAATATAGGAGCATGTGAATGCATAAGCATGACAGAGTAAGCAATGTGTTACATGTATCTTGGCTATATGGATCAGAGCAAAAGATGTGAATATGGGAAATGTACCTTCATGCTCATGAGTCCTTCTTGCAAACAGTATGTACAACAGCAAGAGATCCTCATACACATGACTGTGATGCATATACTTACCTTGTGGTCTTGAGTTGGCTTAGGATGGAATGAACCTGCGTAAACAAGGTTAGACAACACAGATACACCTACTAGCCAGAGCAAACAAAAGAAACCACAAGAGAACCAAGACTGGGATGACATGTAGAGTGAGTACTAAGAACCACATTGATAGTCATGTCCCCAAAGGTAAAGATGTGCAATGAATTTAAGGATTTCCTTCCCTTAGATGTCTTGCTCCCCCTGAATCTAGAATGGGATACTGGGAGAAGATAGGGAACAGAAAAACAGAGCTCAAAGAAAAGAAACAAAGCTAATGCAAACAAAAAAATATGAACATGTCTTTCCCCTCTTGAAGACATGTGACTTCTCTCCTCTTGAACTCCAAGCATCGGGGGTCCTTGATGATTACTCTCTCTCCCCTTGAGTATTCTCTCCCCCTATAGGTATGATTAAGCTTTGATGTGATCTCTCTCTCCCCCTTTGACATCAATTTCCAAGAAGGGTTCTTCTGGATTTTTGTCACGAATGGGTTTGGTCCTTGAGTCACAGAACAAGCAGCAAGTTGAATGTGATGATAGTAGAGGATAAGAATCATTGAGTGGAGCTGGATCAAAAAGAATGCAGGAAAAAGTGGCAAGATGTCTTTCCTGCTATGAAATCGGTGGCACCGAGTTGTGTGCTTCGGTTGCACCAAAAGGATTCAGTTGGACCGAAAACAACAGACCGGTGTGACCGAGTTCATCATAGAGAAAACAATTGTCACCTCAGATCACTAGAAAAATAAGATCTCACAAGGATGTGCAAGGAATTAACTGAAGAATTTGCAATGAATTGGATGCAGGGAATGCATAACACAAAAAAAAGTAATCTAGATGAACGGGTTTTTTTGAAAGGGGAAACAAATATGCATGAGACAAAAGCAAGAGCACAGAAAGGAACACGAGAGAACTTCATCTAGAATTGGTCGGCGACAAAGTCACCTATGTTAGAGTATATTGACATAGGAGTCAAGTGAGATCACTTGATCATAGGTCATACTCATCGTTTAAGCTCAAAATGGGTTACCATTTTTCGTTTAAGCATTTTGATGTATTCACATCTTGTTGAGTTGCTTTGACTCATGACTTGGAGTAAAGCTTCTCTAAGATGGAATAACATACCTTGGGTGGTGGTGTTGATCGTGATCATGTAGTTGAACTTGTGTGGATTGCTCAAAGTTGATGTAGCTCATCACGAGTTGGGAGCACTACATGGAATGTGAGTTCATCTACCTACATGTGTTAGTTTTGCAAGTAAGAGCACTTGTGTATCCAAAATGACAAACATAAAGTTCAAAATAGAATTTGTCAAAGGATATGTTGGAAGGGTTTCATGCTTCCTTGTCTTAAACCACCGTTGTGTAGAGACTTGGTGATGTAGAGATTTTCTCAAGATGTGAGTGTGTTGCAATCTCATAGATTTAGATTCATCCAAGTACCTACACGGGTTAGATAACATGCAAGGTGCAAATATATCCAAGACATAAGATAGTCATCATAAGAGAAATATCAAGGATTAGTCATAGGCTCATGCCTTGCATGTATCCAAATGGAGTTCCTACTCCAAGTTTGAAGCATCAGTGATGTTCAATTCACCTCTTAACCTGCAAAACACTTTCTCATCAAATGGTTTAGTGAATATATCCGCTAATTGTTTATTGGTGCGAACATGCTTAAGATTAATGTCCCCTTTGGCAACATGATCTCGAATGAAATGATGACGAACTTCAATATGCTTAGTTCAAGAATGTTGCACGGGATTGTGAGCAATCTTGATAGCACTTTCGTTGTCACAAAGCAATGGAGCACGTTTCACATATATCCCATAGTCTTTAAGAGTTTGGGCCATCCAAAGTAATTGAGCACAACATGAACCAGCAACAATGTATTCCGCTTCGGCGGTGGATAAGGATACCAAGTTTTGTTTCTTGGAGGACCAAGACACAAGAGATCTACCAAGAAATTGACAAGTACCCGAAGTGGACTTTCTATCAACCTTGTCACCGGCATAGTCCGAGTCGGAGTAGCCAACAAGATTGAAAGAGGCCCTCTTTGGATACCAAATGCCAAAATTTGGTGTATGAAATAAGTATCTCACTATCCTTTTCACAGCCTTAAGATGACATTCTTTAGGGGCCGCTTGATATCGTGCACACATGCACACACTTAGCATAATGTCGGGATGTGAAGCACATAGATATAACAATGAACCAATCATAGAGCGATAAACCTTTTGATCAACCGGTTCACCATCTTTGGTCAAATCAAGATGTCCACTAGTAGGCATGGGTGTAGACATACCTTTGCATTCTTGCATATGGAACTTCTTAAATAAGTCATTGGTGTACTTTGTTTGAGAGACAAAGGTACCTTCCTTAGTTTGCTTGATTTGCAAACCAAGAAAGAATTTGAGTTCACTCATCATAGACATCTCAAACTTCTCTGACATTAGCTTTCCAAACTTCTCACTAAAGTGAGGGTTAGTCGAACCAAATATAATATCATCAACATAGATTTGGCACACAAATAGTTCTCCATTAACCCTTTTAGTAAAATGAGTAGAATCAAATTTTCCAATTTCAAAGCCTTTTTCAATAAGGAACTTGGTCAAGCATTTATACCATGCTCTAGGAGCTTGTTTAAGACCATAAAGAGCTTTGTGAAGTTTGTAAACATGATTTGGTTTCTTAGGATTGACAAAGCCGGGAGGTTGCTTAACATAAACTTCCTCCTCTATTTCACCATTTAGAAAAGCACTTTTAATGTCCATTTGGTACAAGGTGATATCATGGTGATTAGCATAGGCAAGTAAGATGCGAATGGACTCAAGTCTAGTAACAGGGGCGTATGTCTCACCATAGTCCATACCTTCGAATTGAGTGTAGCCTTGGGGGACGAGACGTGCTTTGTTGTGAACTACTTGTCCATCTTCATCTTGCTTGTTGCGAAACACCCATTTGGTACCGATGACATTGTGGTTGTTGTCGGGCTTCTCAACCAATGTCCAAACTTGATTTCTCTCAAAGTTGTGTAGCTCTTCATGCATGGCGTTTATCCAATCCGGATCTTCCAAAGCTTCTTCAACCTTCATGGGTTCAATGCTAGAGATGAATGAATAGTGTTCACAAAAGTTAGCTAAACGAGTTTTAGAGCAAGTGATTCTCCCGGTTTGGATATCATTGTAGATTTGCTTGACGGAATGGTCTTTAGCAACTCTTGCTCGAACTCGTGAAAGCTTTTGCTTGGATCTTGATGAAACATCTTCTTCATCGCGTTCTTCTTCTTGGCCTTCTTCGTTGTTGATGTTATCGTTCTCTTGTCGTGGTTGAGAAGGAGGTTGTTGATGTTCATCTTGGTGTACTTCCTCGTTTTCTTCGTCTTGGTGTGTCCCACTTGTGGATGCTTCCGTATCAACTCTTGGTTCACCTTGTCGTGAGGTGGAAGCTTCCACTTGGACGAACGAGGTACTCTCCTTCACCTCCGTTGGACAAATCTTGCCAATAGACAAGTCTTGGATTGCTTCCGAAGGGTCTTTGTCTCCTACATCAATTGGCAATTTCTCTACTTGCGAGCCGTTAGATTCATCAAACTTCACATCTACCGTCTCTTCAACCTTTCGGGTGAAATTATTGTAGACACGGTAAGTGTGAGAGTTTGAGCCATAACCAAGTAGGAAACACCTTCATGAGACTTAGGAGCAAATTTAGAATGACGATGCTTATCAAGAATTTAGCACTTTGAGCCGAATACTAAAAAGTATCCAACTTGGGGTTTGTTACCGGTGAGGAGTTCGTATGCCGTCTTGCTGAGTAGCTTGTGAAGATATAAGCGATTTGTTGCGTGACAAGCTGTCTCAACCGCTTCCGCCCAAAAGTGCTTCGGCGTCTTGTACTCATCAAACATCATTCTCGCCATTTCGATGAGTGTCTGGTTCTTCCTCTCAACAACTCCATTTTGTTAAGGTGTGTACGTAGCTGAGAACTCATGTGAAATCCCTTCTTCGTCAAGAAAGGTGTACACATTTGTGTTCTTGAACTTCGTTTCATTGTCGCTGCGAACCTTCTTGATCTTCACTTCAAATTAATTTTGGCCTTCCTAGTGAAGTTTTTGAAGATCTTTTGGACCTACGATTTATCATCGAGAAAGAACACCCACATAAATCTTGAAAAATCATCAACTATAACTAGACCAAAAGAATTTCCACCAAAACTTTTGTAGGCGTTGGGACCAAAAAGATCCATGTGAAGTAGCTCGAGTGGCCTCCTTGTGGTCATGATGTTCTTCACGGGATGCCTTCCACCAACCTGTTTACCTGCTTGACAAGCGCTGCAAAGTCTATCCTTATCAAATATGACATCGTTAATACCAAGGATATGATTTCCTTTAATAAGCATGTCAAGGTTTCGCATGCCCACATGACCTAATCGTTTATGCCACAACCAGCCTTTAGAGGATTTAGCAATAAAGCAAGTTCTAGATTGAGCCTTTTTAGTGAAATCAACAATGTAAAGATCACCTCTACGTATACCGGTAAAGACCATTTTATGATTATCTCTACGAAACACTTGGCAAGCTACTTCAGTAAATAGGACACTGAAACCGGAATCAGCAAGTCTAGATACTGAAATTAAATTGTAGCCAAGAGATTCAACGAGCATGGCATTTTGAATGGAGCTATCATGTGAGATGGCCACCTTATCGATGCCAACCACCTTACCCTTTGAGTTATCACCAAAAGTGACATACTTTCGAGGGCCGTCATTTTCAGCAAGCTCGTGAAATATATATTTATCTCCGGTCATGTGATCGGTACATCCACTATCAAGAACCCATTCCTTTCCTCCTGCGATATATCCCCGAAGATTTTCCATAAGACCAAGGTGTCTCATTGCATCATCAAGATCAAAGTCACTATCATCATCCTCATCATAGTATCCATGTTCAATATCATCATGTGGTGGATCAATTCCTAGAGAGGGTGATTCATTAGAATGGGTTTGACAATGATCTTCTTTATGAATTCTAGTAGCTTCGAAAATAATATCGCTAATGATTCCAACATCTCCTTTGGCACGCATAAGATTTGTAAGCTCAAATAGACAATCACCAAACATAGGATCATTGGAATTCATCTTACTCAAGGCAATAGACTTATGGAGAATTTCATCTAGATTTTTCAAGGAATAATTTGGAAATCGTTCCTCAAGAAGTTTCCATATAGTGTAGATACACTTAAGAGTAGGCAAGCAAGCTATCAAATTTCTAGGCAAACCTCTAGTGATAAGATCAATAGTTCTAAGATTGCAAATCATGTCAATTGACTCATCAAGAGTAGGATGCATAGGATCAACATGAGGTGCACAAGGGCTAGAAATGTACTTGTTCAAATGATATTCATTGAAAATCACAAGCATCTCATTTTTCCACTCATAAAAGTACTCTCCATAAAGTATAGGCAATCTATGTCTAAGACTCCCCAAAGTACTCATCCATCTTCCTCCAATGGTGTTTAAACCAAAGCAATGGAGACCAAAGCTCTAATACCAATTGAAAGGATCGAGAAGAGGTGTCTTGAGGGGGTGATTAGACACTAAGTGAGAAAAGTTGCAGTTTTTAATTTCTTTAAGTTGAAGTGGAGTTTTGGCACAAGTTTAACATTCACAATACATATCCAGCAAGCAAGCAAAGAGTATATGAGCAGCGAAAAGTAAAGCATGCAATTTGCAAGAATGTAAAGGGATGGGATTGGAGTGTGCAAATGCAATTTGGAGACACGGAGATTTTTCAGACGTGGTTCCGATAGGTGGCGCTATCGTACATCCACGTTGATGGAGACTTCAACCCACGAAGGGTAACGGTTGCGCGATTCCACGGAGGGCTCCACCCACAAAGGGTCCATGAAGAAGCAAACTTGTCTATCCCACCATGGTCGTCGCCCACGAAGGACTTGCCTCACTAGGGTAGATCTTCACGAAGTAGGCGATCTCCTTGCCCTTACAAACTCCTTGGTTCAACTCCACAATCTTGTCGGAGGCTCCCAAGTGACACCTAGCCAATCTAGGAGACACCACTCTCCAAGAAGTAACAAATGGTGTGTTGTTGATGAACTCCTTGCTCTTGTGCTTCAAATGATAGACTCCCCAACACTCAACTCTCTCTCATAGGATTTGGATTTGGTGGAAAGAAGATTTGAGTGGAAAGCACCTTGGGGAAGGCTAGAGATCAAGATTCATATGGTAGCAATGGAATATCTTGACCTCAACACAAGTGTAGGTGGTTCTCTCTCAGAAAATGTAGGTTGGAAGTGTAGGTATGTTCTGATGTCTCTCTCCACGAATGAAGAGTGGGTGGAGGGGTATATATAGCCTCCACACAAAATATAACCGTTACACACAACTTACCAATCTCGGTGGGACCGAATCGTGAAACTCGGTCGGACCGATTTAGAACATAATGTGACTGTTAGGATTTTCGGTGGGATCGACATGTCAACTCAGTGAGACCGATGTGGTTAGGGTTAGGGCATAACGTAATCTCGGTGAGACCGATTACACAAACTCGGTGGGACCAATTTTGGTAATAAGATAACCAGAGAGTTGGTCAGGCAAACTCGGTGGGACTGATTCGCTCATCTCGGTTGGACCGAAATGTTACGAAGAGGAACAGAGAGTTTGCATTGTAATCTCGGTGGGACCGATTACACAAACTCGGTGAGACCGATTTTGGTAATGGATACATACAGAGAGATTACAATCCCATCTCGGGAGACCGAGATCCCTATCGGTGAGACTGATTTGATTAGGGTTTGTGGCAGTGGCTATGACATCTGAACTTGGTGGCACCGGATAGAAAGAATCGGTGGGGCCGAGTTTGACTTTTGGTTTGGGTCATATGTGGATGTGAGAAAGTAGTTGAGGGCTTTGGAGCATATCACTAAGCACTTTGAGCAAGCAAGCCCTTAAGCAACACCTCATTCCCTCTTGATAGTATTGGCTTTGCCTATAGACTCAATGTGATCTTGGATCACTAAAATAAAAAATGTAGAGTCTTGTGCTTTGAGCTTGAGCCAATCCTTGTGTCCTTAGCATCTTGAAGGGGTTCGACATCCTCTAGTCCATGCCACTCTTTTGTTGAACTTATCTGAAACATACTAGGTAAAAGTATTAGTCAAACAAGAGATATGTTGACATAAATTACCAAAATCACCCAGGAAGCACTTGTGCTTTCACAACTCCATATCATTGCCGTGTATGGGTACACCCAGATAATTAGCCACGTGAGTTGCATAAATTCCACCAAACAAATCTCCATTTTTACCATTAAGGTGCAACCTTCGTGCAACAATGGCCCCCAAGTTATATTGTTTATCACCTAATACCGCACTCTTGAGGACACTAAGATCTAGAACACACATGTGACAAGCCTCACCTTTACCATTGATGCATATACCTATAAAGAGAGCAAAATAATGTATGGAAGGAAAATGAATGCTCCCTATGGTAGCTTGTGTGATTTCACTACAAGAAATATGTCAACTTGCGACCATCACTATTAGTCACTAAATGGTCATTGTTTTTCATTTGCGACCTTTTTGTGACCAAAAACAGATGGTCAAGAGCTGACGGTCGTAAACTGAAATTCATGACTTCTTTGTGATATGTAAAAGGTCGTTGGTTCTTTGACCAAATTTTTGGTCACTAGCAGCTTCCCCAGGCCACGTAGGATCCAGCGTGGCAAGTGATGACCCGCAAGTATACGGGATAGTTATAGCCTCTTTCGATAAGTAAGAGTGTCGAACCCAACGAGGGGCTAAAGGTAAAACAAATACTCTCTCAAGTCCTATCGGCCACTAATACGACTCTACGCACGCTTGACGTTCACTTTACCTAGAACAAGTGTGAAACTAGAAGTACTTTGCAGGTTGTTGGATAGGTTTGCAAGATAATAAAGAGCGAGCAAATATAAACTAGGGACTGTTTAGATAAATATGCAATAAAGTAAATATAGCGAGTGTGGAAAAGTGGTGGTAGGAGTTGTGGAATTGTCCCTAAGCAATTGACTACGTTACTAGACCGATAATCACTATTGCAATTCTATTTGAGGGAGAGACATAAGCTAACATACTTTCGCTTCTTGGATCATATGCACATATTATTGGAACTCTAGGAAGCATCCGCAAGTACTAAAGATCATTAAGGTAAAACCGAACCATAGCATTAAAGTATCAAGTCCCCTTTATCCCATACGCAAACAACCTACTTACTCGGGTATGTGCTTATGTCACTCACGCCACCCACCATAAGCAAATCATGAACATATTGCAAACCCTACAGCGGGAATCCCTCACGCTTGCGCGACATGGAGAGCACTATAGTACAGCACCAATAATAAAACATGCAACTCAAACCAATCATAGCAATTCATCAATCACCGATAGGACAACAAAGATCTACTCAGACATCATAGGATGGCAACACATCATTGGATAATAATATGAAGCATAAAGCACCATGTTCAAGTAAAGGGTACAGCGGGATGCGGGAGAGTGGACCGCTGAATATAGAAGGGGGAAGGTGATGGAGATGTTGGTGAAGATGAGGGCGGTGTTGGTGAAGATCGCGGTGATGATGATGGCCTCCGGCAGCGCTCCGACGCCACCGAAAGCAAGGGGGGAGAGGCCCCCTTCTTCTTCTTCTTCCTTGACCTCCTCCCTAGATGGGAGAAGGGTTTCCCCTCTGGTCCTTGGCTCCCATGGCTTGGGAGGGGCGAGAGCCCCTCCAAGATTGGATCTGTCTCTCTGTCTCTCTCTGTTTCTGTGCTCCCCGATTCTGCCCCTTCACCGTTTCTTTTATATCCGGAGATCCGTAACTACGATTGGGGTGAATCTTTCACCCAGATTTTTCTCATAAAATTAGCTTTCTTACGGCAAAAGAAGGGCATCAACCGCCTTACAGGTGGCCCACGAGGGTGCCAGGCGCACCCTGGGGGTAAGGGCGCGCCCCCTGTCTCGTGGCCACCTTGGACACCGTTTCGCGTTGATTCTTCCTCGGGAAAATCCCAAATAATCCAAAATAATTCTCCGTCCGTTTTTATCCCGTTTGGATTCCGTTTGATATTGGGTTTCTGCGAAACATAAAACATGCAACAAACAGGAACTGACACTGGGCATTGGATCAATATGTTAGTCCCAAAAATAGTATAAAATGTTGCCAAAAGTATATAAAAGTTGAAGAATATTGGCATGGAACAATCAAAAATTATAGAAATGACGGAGACATATCAGCATCCCAAGCTTAATTCCTGCTCGTCCTCGAGTAGGTAAATGATAAAAAGATAATTTTTGATGTGGAATGCTACCTAGCATAATCTTGATCATATGTCTAATCATGGCATGAATATTAAGACACGAGTGATTCAAAGCAATAGTCTATCATTTGACATAAAAACAATAATACTTTGAGCGTACCTATAAAGCAATCATGTCTTTTCAAAACAACAAGGCCAAAGCAAGCTTATCCCTAGTTTGGCCATGCTTCATTTTCGTCACACAAAATGCCCCCATCATGCACAACCCCGATGACAAGCCGAGCAATTGGTTCATACTTTTTAACGCGCTTCATCTTTTTCAACCCTCACGCAATACATGAGCGCAAGCCATGGATATAGAACTATAGGTGGAATAGAATATAATGATGGAGGTTATGTGGAGAAGACAAAAAAGGGAGAAGGTCTCACATTGACGCGGCTAATCAACGGGCTTTGGAGATGCCCATCAATTGATGTCAATGCGAGGAGTAGGGATTGCCATGCAACGGATGCACTAGAGCTATTAGTGTATGAAAGCTCAAACTGAAAATTAAGTGGGTGTGCATCCAACTTGCTTGCTCATGAAGACCTAGGGCATTTGAGGAACCCCATCGTTGGAATATACAAGCCAAGTTCTATAATGAAAATTCCCACTAGTATATGAAAGTGACAACATATGAGACTCTCTATATGAATAACATGGTGCTACTCTGAAGCACAAGTGTGGTAAAAGGATAGTAACATTGCCCCTTTTCTTTTTTTCAGTGGGCTTCTTTGGCCCCCTTTTTTTATTTAGGCTTCTTTGGCCTTTCCCTTTTTTTATTTTTTTCATGGGGCAATGCTCTATAATGATGATCATCACACTTTTATTTACTTACAACTCAATATTAAAACTCGATACTGGAACAAATATATGACTATATATGAATGCTTCCGGCAGTGTACCGGGATGTGCAATGATCTAGCGTAGCAATAACATCAACAGACAAGCCATGAAAACATCATGCTAGCTATCTTACGATCATGCAAAGCAATATGACAATAAATGCTCAAGTCATGTATATGATGATGATGGAAGTTGCATGGCAATATATCTCGGAATGGCTATGGAAATGCCATGATATGTAGGTATGGTGGCTGTTTTGAGGAAGATACAATGAGGCTTATGTGTGATAGAGTGTATCATATCATGGGGTTTGGATGCACCGGCGAAGTTTGCACCAACTCTCGAGGCGAGAAAGGGCAATTCACGGTACCGAAGAGGCTAGCAATGATGGAAAGGTAAAAGTGCGTATAATCCATGGACTCACATTAGTCATAAAGAACTCATATACTTATTGCAAAAGTTTATTAGACCTCGAAGCAAAGTACTACTACGCATGCCCCTAGGGGGATAGATTGGTAGGAAAAGACCATCGCTCATCCCTGACCGCCACTCATAAGGAGGACAATCAAAGAAACACCCCATGCTTCAAATTTATCACACAACGGTTACCATATGTGCATGCTACGGGACTTGCAAACCTCAACACAAGTGTCTCTACAATCCACAACCACCCACTAGCATGACTCTAATATCACCATCTTTATATCGCAAAACTATTGCAAGGAATCAAACATATCATATTCAGCGATCTGCAAGTTTATGTAGGATTTTATGACTAACCATGTGAATGACCAATTCCCGTCATCTCTCTAAATAGATATAAATGAAGCAAGAGAGTTTAATTCTTTCTACAAAAGATATGTCCACGCTCTAACAAATATAAGTGAAGCAAAAGAGCATTCTACAAATGGCGGTTTTCTATGTGAAGATAAACATGCAATCCAAACTTCAAATGATATAAGTGAAGCACATGAAGCATTCTATAAAGCCATACTCAAAAGATTTAAGTGAGGTGCAAAGAGCATTCTATAAATCAACCAAGGACTATCTCATACCAGCATGGTGCATAAAAGAAAAGTGAAAACTAACTGCAGAAGACGCTCCAAGACTTGCACATATCGCATGAACGAAATGAATATGAAAACATACCGATACTTGTCGAAGAAACAGGGGATGCCTTCCGGGGCATCCCCAAGCTTAGACGCTTGAGTCTCCTTGAATATTTACTTGGGGTGCCTTGGGCGTCCCCAAGCTTGAGCTCTTTCCTCTCTTCCTTTTCCTCATATCGAGACATCCTCGGTTAGACACTTCATCCACACAAAACTTCAACAGAAAAATCGGTAAGATCTGTTAGTATAATAAAGCAAATCACTACTGTAAGTACTGTTGCAAACCAATTCATATTTTATTTTTGCATTCTGTCTACTGTAATATAACTTTTTCATGTCTTAAATCCACTGATGTAAATTGATAGATTCATCAAAACAAACAAACTATGCATCAAAAACAGAATCTGTCAAAAACAGAACAGTCTGTAGAAATCTGAACATTCACCATACTTCTGGTACCCCAACAATTCTACCAAAATTAGGAAAAATAAACAATTTATACAGAAATACAGTGCAAAAGGAAACAGAACCATTTGACGTTCCAGTTAAAAATGTAAAATCGCGCACTACAGCCAAAGTTTCTGTCTTGCACCGTACGGACCAACAAGCATTGTAAACATCCTAAAGGCAAACCTTGGCACATTATTTTTATAATACAATGGAATTGTACAAGGGGATAATTATTTTTTATGAAAATTTTCTGTAATCAAGGTTCACAAAGTTTCCGTGAGCATGAACAAAGTTCAAGGAGCTCTCCCACTTCAACAATGCTTGTCTTTCTCACTTTCACTTTCCTTTTTGAAAAGTTTTGGGCTCCCCTCTTTATTTTTTTTGTTTTTAAACTATATAAAAGCACTCAACAGAAATAAATGACTCTCTAAAACTTTCGGGTTGTCTCCCTGGCAGCGCTTTCTTTAAAGCCATTAAGCTAGGCATTTAGTGCTCAAGTAATGGATCCACCCGGATCACAAGGTATATCAAAGCCAATTTTAATTAACAATGATTTATGATTTGGTAGTGAGCAAAAAGTAACATATATCAAGCAACAACGAAGTCTAACTCTCTTCCTATGCATCGACATGTCATAAAAGAACAATTCATGCACACCAAGTAAAGGCCAACGCATAGTATAAGCAGTTTCTTGCAATTTCATAGTATGGGAAACATAAAGAGGTGGAGAAACAGTTCCTCTCTCATAATAATTGCAAGTATGAGCAGCAAACACATGCATATTATATCTATCAAAATCATCATGTGTAGTAGTAAAACGCAATCCATCAATATAATCCTTAATAAGCACAAACTTCTCCGATAAAGTGTTGTAGGGAGAATTCAAAAAGATAATAGGACTATCATGCGTGGGTGCAATAGCAACAATTTCATGTTTAACATAAGGAACTATAGCAAGTTCATCTCCATAAGCATAATTCATATTGGTATCTTTGCCACAAGCATAGCAATCATCATCAAAAAGGGATATTTCAAGAGAATCAACGGGATCATAACAATCATCATAGCAATCATCCTTCGGTAAGCACGAAGGGAAATTAAACAATGTATGAGTTGAAGAGTTACTCTCATTAGAAGGTGGGAACGGGTTATCAATCCGCTCTTCCTCCTTTTGTTCTTCGCTCTCCTCCTCATCTTTTTCATCCAATGAGCTCACAGTTTCATCAATTTCTTCTTCCATAGCTTCCTGCAAAATATTAGTCTCTTCTTGGACAGCGGAGACTTTCTCAATAAATGCATCAATATTGTAATTGTATTCACAATTTTCATAGCAATATCTAAGTATAGCAAAAATTTCTGGTCTATAAACTGATTCATCAAAATCGTCAAACGCTTTAAACATAGATTCAATCTCATAAGCACCCATAAAAGCAACAAATTCTTCTATTTGTTCCACATCATAGTAATCATAGATACCATTAGCATAAGAAGCTAAGATTTCATTACCATTAAATTTGCATGAAAAGGGAAGGTGTGGAGCCTTCATCCTAGAGCAGCAAGTATAATCATGTATCAAGCATAGCTGCCTAGCATATCACTTTAACATTTGAATTTGATCCCATAATAGTTTCCCTTTTTGTGTCAAGCGATAATCCCTAAAGTATTCACGTTGATCCAACGTGTCTCCCATAACACAATTGAATGGGGTTTTCTCAGGATTATCAAAGTAGTACATAATATCTTGAAGATAACGAGCGTCGAGGGTTTTAGGAGGTTCCCCATCTCCATGAGTAGCAAGTACACCTAATTTTTTTGGTATTTCGTGTTCCATATCCATAACTAAAGATAGAGAACAACTTAGAACAACAAATAAAAATTACTTAGTGATAAAGCAAACAAGCACATACGAGAATATTAACCCCACGCTATGACTCCCCGGCAACGGCGCCAGAAAAGGTCTTGATGACCCACAAGTATACGGGATAGTTGTAGCCTCTTTCAATAAGTAAGAGTGTCGAACCCAACGAGGAGCTAAAGGTAGACCAAATACTCTCTCAAGTCCTATCGGCCACTGATACGACTCTACGCACGCTTGACGTTCGCTTTACCTAGAACAAGTATGAAACTAGAAGTACTTTGTAGGTGTTGTTGGATAGGTTTGCAAGATAATAAAGAGCGAGTAAATATAAACTAGGGGCTGTTTAGATAAAGATGCAATAAAGTAAATATAGCGAGTGTGGAAAAGTGGTGGTAGGAGTTGTGGAATTGTCCCTAAGCAATTGACTACGTTACTAGACCGATAATCACTATTGCAATTCTATTTGAGGGAGAGGCATAAGCTAACATACTTTCTCTTCTTGGATCATATGCACTTATGATTGGAACTCTAGCAAGCATCTGCAACTAATAAAGATCATTAAGGTAAAACCCAACCATAGCATTAAAGTATCAAGTCCCCTTTATCCCATACGCAAACAACCTACTTACTCGGGTCTGTTCTTCTGTCACTCACGCCACCCACCATAAGAAAATCATGAACATATTGCAAACCCTACAGCGGGAATCCCTCACGCTTGCGCGACACGGAGAGCACCATAGGACAGCACCAATAATAAAGCATGCAACTCAAACCAATCATAGCAATTCATCAATTACCGATAGGACAACGAAGATCTACTCACACATCATAGGATGGCAACACATCATTGGATAATAATATGAAGCATAAAGCACCATGTTCAAGTAGAGGGTACAGCGGGATGCAGGAGAGTGGACCGCTGAATACAGAAGGGGGAAGGTGATGGAGATGTTGGTGAAGATGACGGTGGTGTTGGTGAAGATCGCGGTGATGATGATGGCCCCCGGCAGCGGTCCGGCGCCACCGGAAGCAAGGGGGGAGAGAGGACCCCTTCTTCTTCTTCTTCTTCTTCTTCTTCCTTGACCTCCTCCCTAGATGGGAGAAGGGTTTCCCCTCTGGTCCTTGGCTCCCATGGCTTGGGAGGGGCGAGAGCCCTCCGAGATTGGATCTGTCTCTTTGTCTCTCTCTGTTTCTGCGCTCCCTGATTTCGCCCCTTCACCGTTTCTTTTATATCTGAAGATCCATAACTCCGATTGGGGTGAATCTTTTGCCCAGATTTTTCTCATAAAATTAGCTTTCTTGTGGCAAAAGAAGGGCATCAACCGCCTTACAGGTGGCCCACGAGGGTGCCAGGCGCGCCTAGGGGGTAAGGGTGTGCCCCCTGTCTCGTGGCCACCTCGGACACTATTTCACGTTGATTCTTCCTCCGGAAAATCCCAAATATTCAAAAATAATTCTCCTTCCGTTTTTATCCCGTTTGGATTCCGTTTGATATTGGGTTTCTGCGAAACATAAAACATGCAACAAACAGGAACTGGCACTGGGCACTGGATCAATATGTTAGTCCCAAAAATAGTATAAAATGTTGCCAAAAGTATATAAAAGTTGAAGAATATTGGCATGTAACAATCAAAAATTATAGATACGACGGAGACTTATCAGCAAGCTGACGTGGATAAGAATCAGCCCGGTCCAATTCAGTGTTTCACATGGGCCGAGCCCAACAATTCAGCCTTTTTAGTTATCATTTTTTTGTCATTCTGGTCTGCTACATGGGCCTGGCCTAATATTTCAGCCTTTTTGTTTCCGGGCCTAGGCCTTTTTGGCTCAACGGTTCAATTTTTTTTCCAGAAGATGGTCCAGTACTCAAATGGGTCCCGATTGTCATGCTCTAATATGTGGGTCCATGTTTTCAATTCACCGGTAAATAAATAACCAATATTCAAATCAGAACAAAAAGAAAGCATAGATAATACTTCAAATAACAGCCAAAATAAGTTTGTTACATCATATAACTTAGATACAATGGTAATCACATCCACAAGCCCTACAAGTCTCTATAAGTGTAATCACAACCACAAGCTCTACAAGTGCCCTTTGACAACTTCGAGTGGCCCTTCGGTTTCTATCAGTCTCAATTTGAGGAACACACCAGGCTTCAGGGTCTTCTCCATAGTGTCGACCAAGATCTCACCCTTCATGGGCATCAGAGTGATGCACCTGAACATAGCAGGGAAAAGGATTACCTGCCAAAAGAAAAATTTATACAAGGTATCAGCCTTTAAGTGGTGCCGAATATGAGAGAAACATGCTTCAACATTATAGGGCATGGAAACATATAATGCAATTTTTTTACAAAGGGCATACAATTGCAAATTTACTATCCACAAAATTAAATTAGAAAAAACGAATGAAATAGTGAAGTTTATGTCAGCCTTAGTGTTTCTACTTCCTACAAATGACTAAGACCATGGTGTTTCAACCTTTTGTAGAACACTATTCTATAACAATATATATTGAGCATGCTACAGTAGAAGCTTGAATTCATGGTTTCTATACTTCTACATTATACATCCTCAATAATAGAGACATTTTTTCTTCATACTGTACACAACAATAGGAGCGAAATTGTAATAAATTCATTACAGGCTTGCCAATAAAAATGACAAGTTACCTAAACACCAGGGAACATAAACTTGAGAGGTTGAGATCAAGGCCTATCAACTACATCATATATATATGCATTAAAAAACAAGGCCATATGGCCGACCAATGCATCATAAAATTATCAGTTTTAAACACTACAGGACCAGAAAGTAGGTGATGCTTACCATTCATCATTAATAGTAGCAATTTAATCTTACTAAAGATAGGGGCCTGTACAACGTGAGAGCACACTACAGCCAGAACTTACACGCAAAGATCCTGGAATTTTATGTAGAACAGCAACAGATTAGCTATATGAACACAATACCAGAATTTATGCATCATGAATGAAGAAATCAAAATAGGATGCTTTCTTTACTTGTGTGCGGAGGGTAAGCAAAAGCAGCAGCACATGCTTTTCCTATTTGCTTTGCTTTCCTATTAGCATCTCCGGTCAATCAAACATGATGCAGCAAGTGATTACATTAACCCTGATTCAAATATTTGAAGTACTGGACAATCATTTCATGCAGCCATTCATAAACATACTACTACAAGGGAACTACAACCTTTTATTTTTAAGCATAATGTTTAAGTATTTAAACTTTCCTCGAGAGTCCCTACACACTACTACTCAACTACTGTACGTGCATATTACTCTGTCAGTAAGCAGCAGAGGAGATTTAAAAGGAAGGACCATGTGTGTGTGTGTGTGTGTGTGTAGAAAAGACACACAAAAAACTGAATATCACTAGTCACCCTGCACACAGCAAGTTTTAGATGTTCAGAACAGATCAACATGGTGAGCAGTTAGGGAATCATGAGAAGGAAGTGGGAGGGTGGATCACGATGGTCTAACCTTGTTGCCGTCGTCCTCATCCAACCTTGGCGACCAGTTCACGAATCCATGGATGCTAGGTTGCCTACCAGCTCCAGCATTGTGCCACTGGATGCCACAAAAAAAACCTGACTTGTAAACACAAGCTACAATTTAATGCAGAAATAAACAAGCCTCAGATTGTGAGCATCAGAGTTAGATTGTTTACCTTCAGAGTTCTTCTCCCACCTCCCCATCCTACACAAAGCCACCTCCACCTGACCAAATCAAGCTTTCAGTTCAACAATCAACACCATTCACCTCTTCATCCTCACTATTTCTGCCTAGACACAGTCACATGAACAACATTCAGCTACACAGAGAGGAGACAAATCGATTCGATACGAACAAGGTACTAGGATATAATATCTTAAGTGATCTTGAATGATTTCTAGCAGAAAACAAAATCGACCAGGTTATAGACAGACAGCAAAGTAAGCAAGTGAGCAAGCAAAACCCTGTAGCTCGAATGATTTCTAGCGGATCCAGTGGCCTTCTTTGCACTCATCTTTTAAATGTAAGACACTTGAATGCAAGTCTAGGAGCTAGAGTCAGAATCTACATTGAACTAGATAGGAAACTAATCCCCTGAAACTTGCAGCATGAGAGAGCCAGAGCGACACCGATTGAACGAGGAAGAGGGAGTACAGAGAGAGGGGAACCACCTGCACCCGCCCTAGATCGGCATCAAGGTGGAGAAACCATCGACGAACTACACACACGAGGGAACCGCGTGCAGTGCCGGGACGACCTAACCACGTCAGGAAGCAGGGGCGAACTGCACCTGTGTGGGCCGCCATGAGCTAGACTGTGGAGAAGCTCGATGGTGGGAGGCCGGTGCACCTGGGAGCAGCTCCTGGTTGGGGTCGAGGCCGGGGTCTCATCGATGAGCAGCACCACAAGCGCCACCGAACTGTAGAGGTGGGGCTCAATCCATTGTCGAGCAGTGCACAGCGGCACAGGGATGGATCCGTTGAGATTTATGGGGAGGAAGGGGCAGTGGGGCTGGGTGGTGGCTGGTGGAGGGGCGTCGCGCTGGCCGGCAACGACCTGGATCTGGCGGGGGAATCCGGCCCGATCCAGTCGGGGCAAGCGCGTGGTGAAGGTGGATCTAGCCTTTGCTTGGCTGATGTGTTGGATCCGAGTGGGGGAGAGGGAGGCGGCAGCGAGGGGAGAGTTGTGGAAGAGAAGGAGGCGGCTGCAAGGGGGATCTGGGTCGGGAGCGGAGTGGCGGCGGCGGAACGGAGGGAGTGTGGCATCGATTCGATCAGAATCGGGGGAGTGGGAGTTAGGGTTTGGGGGGAAGGAGTGGAGGGAGGAGGTCACACCAATGAGATTTTAAATTTATTTTCTGAGTGTAAAATGGATTTTTAAGAACATATGAAATCTTTGATGGAAATTTGGATCATATTTTGTGAAAATGATCCAATATTGTGCACATGTGTGTATATTGGGATGGGGGTTTTATTTCTTTGCACAAAAAAACATTTTTCAATTTTTGGAGTGCTAATAATCGGGTTTTTTGTGAAGGACCTAGCAAATAGTTGTTGCAAAATTGTACCAAATAAATTTTCTAAAATACTAGGCCATATTAAATGAGCAATTGACCAAATGGTTGGGTGGAAATAGTTTTGATCCACCTCTCGTGAAAAAGACAAATTTCCGCCGATTCACTTGGAAATGGGTCAAATTTGAACTGCAGCTGCCTCATAGTTTGATCTTTATTTTTTTCCAAAAATCATTTTAGGTACATAAGTATATATTTAATCACAGAAACACCAAAAGTTTTCCAAGATCCAACAACTTGCTAGGAACGGTCATTCCGGCCGTTTTGAACGCATTTTGAAACGAGCATAAAAAATTCAAAATAAAATCAATAAATTGGAAAACCTTCGCATTGTGTCATTATATGTGACCAAGTTAACAGGAAAAATAATAAACTTGTAATACGGAAATTCTTTTAAAAAAGTGTTTTGAGAAATGAGCTGTCATGTGTGAAGATTCATGGCTTTCAAGCGAGATGATCAATCTTATGGCCACATTCATGATATAGTTTGTTCAAATGATCTCATATCGTGCACAAGGGTGTATCTTGGAATAGCAAACAATGTTTCCTAAGGAAGTTTTCATTTTCTTTGCACAAAAAAATCATTTTTCATTTTTTGGAGTGCCAATAATCGGGTTTTTTGTGAAGGACCTAGCAAATAGTTGTTGCAAAATTGTACAAAATAAATTTTCTAAAATACTAGGCCATATTTGATGCGAAATTGACCAAATGGTTGGGTGGAGAAAGTTTTGATCCACCTCTCGTGAAAAAGACAAATTTCCGCCGATTTAGCTAGAAACGGGTCAAATTTGAACTGCAGCTGCCTCATAGTTTGATCTTTATTTTTTCCAAAAATCATTTTAGGTACATAAGTATCTATTTAATCACAGAAACACCAAAAGTTTTCCAAGATCCAACAACTTGCTAGGAACGGTCATTCCCGCCGTTTTGAACGCATTTTGAAACGGGCATAACAAATTCAAAAAAAATTCAAAAAAGTGGAAAACATTCGCATTGTGTCATTGTATGTGACCAAGTTAACAGAAAAAATAATAAACTTCTAATATAGAAATTCTTTTAAGAAAGTGTTCTCGGAAATGAGCTGTCATGTGTGAAGATTGATGGCTTTCAAGCGAGATGATCAATCTTATGGCCACATTCATGATATAGTTTGTTCAAATGATATTATATCTTGCACAAGGGTGTATATTGGAATGGAAAACAATGTTGCCTAAGGAAGTTTTTATTTTCTTTGGACAAAAAAATCATTTTCCATTTTTTGAGTGCCCAAAATGAGGTTTTTTGTGAAGAACCTACCAAATAATTGTTGCAAAATTGGACCAAATTATTTTTATAAAATACTAGGACATATTTAATGAATAATTGACCAAATGTTTGCATGTCAAAAGCTTTTACCCACCTCTCGTGAACAAGACAAATTTCTGCCGATTCAGCTGGAAGCGGGTCAAATTTGAACTGCAACTACATCATATTTTGCTATTTATTTCCCCAAAAATCATTTTTAGGTACAAAAGTATCTATTTAATCAGAGAAACATCAAAAGTTTTTCAAGATTCAACCACTAGCTAGGAACGGTCATGCCTGCCGTTTTGACCGCATTTTGAAACGGGCATGAAAAATTAAAAAAAACAAAAAAATTGGAAACCTTCGCATTGTGTCATTATATGTGGCCAAGTTCCCAGGAAAAATAATAAACTTGTAATACGATAATATTTTAAAAAGTGTTCTCAGAGACGAGCTATCACGTGTGGAGATCAATGACTTTCAAGCTAAATGATCAATCTTATGGCCACATTCATGACATAGTTTGTTCAAAAGATCTTACATTGTGCACAAGGGTGCATATTGGAATGGCAAACAATGTTGCCTAAGTAAGTTTTCATTTTCTTTGGACGAAAAAATCATTTTCCATTTTTAGTGCCCAAAATGAGGTTTCTTTTATGAAGAACCTACCAAATAACTGTTGCAAAATTGGACCAAATCAAATTTTTGAAATACTAGGCCATATTTAATGTACAATAAACCAGATGATTGGGTGTAAAAAGTTTTTTATCCACCTCTTGTGAAAAAGACAAATTCCGGCATATTCATTTTCCATTTTTCGAGTTCCCAAAATGAGTTTTTTGGTGAAGAACCTAACAAATATTTGTTGTAAAAAAACTTCTCCATTTTTCAAGAATATTATACCACATTTTATGAACAAATTTGTGTACATTAGAAACATTTTTTATAGATATTAAACCGTTTTTATTTACATCATTAACATTTTTAATAAATATTTTGATGTCTTATATTTTGAACACATGTTTACATTTTTAAGACACATTGTACATATTGTTTATATATGTTTAACTTTTTTTCAAATACATGATTAACATATTTTCATATATTCCCAACAATTTTTTTTCATATATACGTTTTGATGTCTATATTTTTTTACACATTGTACATTTTTGTATACATATAAAACATTGTTTATATTGCTTAGAAAATTTTAAATACATAATTAACATTTTGAGAAAAAATTAAATACATGATTAACATTGTTGATATTTTTATTTTCCCATTTTCATTGGGCCGCATATATGTTTTTTTAGTAATATGAGGGCATCCCACATTTCTTCCTGGATGGGACAAGGCCTACGTGGCACATAGATTTTTTTTAAAAGGAGGTGGCCTCGTTCCACTGAGGCCCAAGCCCACCTTGAGAGACACCTTAAGCACCAATGCAACGACGTTCACAACCTCATGACCATTTATATTGGTCGTAATCAGGTAGAAATAAGGTCATAAACCACTCTTGTCTGCTTTATGACCATTTGGTATAAGGCAATTTCAGGGTTTGAGCCCTTCCAAGCGAAATGGCTGTGGATTTACGACCAATTCAGCCGGGGTTACTGAGAGAAGGTCACAAGTTGACATATTTCTTGTAGTGTTTCTCTAGATCCCCCCACAGTGATACTAGCAAGAAAGTTTTTATATTCAGATTTGCAAGGTTCACTAACATTGCCTCACTGCGGGAGTTTACAAGCAGTATTAAAATCTTTTAGGTCCATGGTATATGATTTATCATAAAGATCAAATAAAACAGTGTGAGAATTGCGCGAGGATGTAAATTTAAACCTCCTCACAAAGGAATCAGTGAGGTAGTGGTATTGTAGGCACTTATCTGACACGAATTGTCAAGATCAGCATTACGCACATACGCGTCAAATTCATCCTTGAAACTGGCTTGGAACATAAACTCTTCTGACGGCCATTCGCAAGGCCACACTTGATCTTCCCTCGGTGGTTCATCGTCCGGCTCACGTATCGCGAGCCTAGGTCCTTGCTTCCTTGAGGAACCACCTTGATACATTTTCCTATGCATTTTTCTTTCTCTGAAAAAATTTCTAAATTTTTTAGTGACTCAGAATAAAAGTGAACCAAACTCAACAAGATTGATAACAACTACTCCCACAAGTGCCTAGAGGCTATATCATGCATTAGAATTACTTTGGACCATATAAATTTGACATGCAAGCTCAAGAACAGGGTCACCTTAGCAACAAAAATTTGCAATAAATAAAGCACTAGAACAAAAACTAATTGGACCAATGGAGGAGTCACATACCGAACAATCCCCCAAAATAGTTTTGTGAATGGAGATTTTAGCAAGGAGATCGAAAATGGCAGCAAGATGAGCTAGAGCACGGGTTTGAGCTATGGGAGGATTTTTTCTGGAGGAAGACGAAGTGAGTGGTGCTGGAATAAGTGGAGGGGGTCCATGTGGGGCCCACGAGGCAGGGAGGCGTGCCCAGGAGGGTGGGCGTGCCCTGTGCCCTCGTGGCCAAATGATGGGCCCCCTGGTGTGTTCTCAGTGCCAGAAATTCTTAAATATTCTAGAAAAATCATACTTCATTTTAAGGGCATTTGGAGAAATTTTATTTTTGGGCTGTTTTTTATTGCATGGATAATTCAAAAAAAAACAAACAGAAAGTACTATTTTTGCTTTATTTAAACTAAATAATATAAAGTAAAAGTAGGGTATAGAGAGTTGTGCTTTCTAACTTCATCCATCTCATGCTCATCAAATGGAATCCACTAACAAGGTTGATCAAGTCTTGTTAATAAACTTCTTCCGAATAACATGAAACTGGAGAATTTTTGAATAACACTAGGTTACCTCAACGGGGATATGCATGTCCCCAACAATAAGAATATCATATTTCTTTTTGACGGTAGGAAGAGGGAATTCAAAACCTCCAATAGTAATCGTTGAAATTTTTCCAATAGAATTTATATTATGAACTTGAGGTTGTTTCCTCGGAAAGTGTACCATATGCTCATTACCATTAACATGAAAAGTGACATTGCCTTTGTTGCAATCAATAACAGCCCCTGCAGTATTCAAAAAGGGTCTACCAAGGATAATCGACATACTGTCATCCTCGGGAATATCAAGAATGACAAAGTCCGTTAAAATAGTAACGTTTGCAACCACAACAGGCACATCCTCACAAATACCGACGGGTATAGCAGTTGATTTATCGGCCATTTGCAAAGAGATTTTAGTAGGTGTCAACTTATTCAAGTCAAGTCTACGATATAACGAGAGAGGCATAACACTAACACCGGCTCCAAGATCACATAGAGCAGTTTTAACATAGTTTCTTTTAATGGAGCATGGTATAGTTGGTACTCCTAGATCTCCAAGTTTCTTTGGTATTCCACCCTTAAAAGTATAATTATCAAGAATGGTGGAAATTTCAGCTTCTGGTATCTTTCTTTTGTTTGTAACATATCTTTCATATACTTAGTATAAGGATTCATTTTAAGCATATCAGTCAAACGCATACGTAAAAAGATAGGTCTAATCATTTCAGCAAAGCGCTCAAAATCCTCATCATCCTTTTTCTTGGATGGTTTAGGAGGAAAAGACATGGGTTTCTGAACCCATGGTTCTCTTTCTTTACCGTGCTTCCTACCAACGAAGTCTCTCTCTTATCATAACATTGATTCTTTGATTGTGGGTTATCAAGATCAACAGCAGGTTCAATCTCTACATCATTGTTATTGCTAGGTTGAGCATCAACATGAACATCATCATTAACATTATCACTAGGTTCATGTTCATTACCAGGTTGTGTTTCAGCATCAGAAATAGAAATATCATTGGGATTCTCAAGTGTGTCTATAACAGGTTCACTAGAAGCATGCAAAGCCCTATCATTTCTCTTTTTCTTCTTCTTAGAAGGATTAGGTGCATCAACATTAGTTAACTGAGAATCTTGCTCAACTCTCTTAGGATGGCCCTGAGCATACAAAGGTTCCTGGGTCATTCTACCACCCCTAGTCATAACTCTAGCAGCATTATCATCTTTCTTATTATTTAATTCATTGAGCAAATCATTTTGTGCTTTGAGCACTTGTTCTACTTGCTACTTGAGTGGTAGCAAAAGCAAGATCGATAGAGAAATCATAATCCTTATTAGAAATACAGATAGGTGAAGTAGCAAAAGCAGGGTCATATTTCATTATAGCATTAAAAGACTTTTCTTTCAGCTTAACTAACAGTTTCTTAAGATCATATCTATCTTTGCAAGAAAAAAGGTCTCTAGCAGTTTCTTTATCCATAACATAACCCTCAGGTACATCAGACAATTCATATCTAGGGGGAGAATCTTCATCATCACTTTCATCAATATTATCAGTTTCAATAATTTCATTCTTTCTAACCCTAGCAAGTTGTTCATCAAGAAATTCACCTAATGGCACAGTATTATCAAGCATAGAAGTAGTATCATCATAAGCATCATGCATAGCAGAAGTGGCATCATCAACAACATGCGACATATCAGAATCAATAGCAGGTGCAGGTGTTGCAAGTTTACTCAAAATAGAAGGCGAATCAAGTGCAGAGCTAGATGGCAGTTCCTTACCTCCCCTCGTAGTTGAGGGGAAAATCTTGGTTCTTTCATCTTTCAAGTTCCTCATAGTGTTCAACAGATAGAAATCCCAAGTGACTCAAAGAATAGAGCTATGCTCCCCGTCAACGGCGCCATAAATTAGTCTTGATAACCCACAAGTATAGGGGATCGCAACAGTTTTCGAGGGTAGAGTATTCAACCCAAATTTATTGATTCGACACATGGGGAGCCAAAGAATATTCTCAAGTATTAGCAGCTGAGTTGTCAAATCAACCACACCTGAAAGGCTTAATATCTGCAGCATAGTATTTAGTAGCAAAGTAGTATGAAAGTAACGGTAGCGGTGGCAAATGTAACAGTAGCAGTTTGTAGTAATCGTAACGGTGGCAACGAAGAAGTAACTAAGCAAAGATCAATATGTGAAAAGCTCGTAGGCAATGGATCAGTGATGGATAATTATGTCGGATGCGATTGCTCATGCAACAGTTATAACATAGGGTGACACAGGACTAGCTCCAGTTCATCAATATAATGTAGGCATGTATTCCAAATATAGTCATACGTGCTTATGGAAAAGAACTTGCATGACATCTTTTGTCCTACCCTCCCGTGGAAGTGGGGTCCTATTGGAAACTAATGGATGTTAAGGCCTCCTTTTAATAGAGTACCGAACCAAAGCATTAACACTTAATGAATACATGAACTCCTCAAACTACGGTCATCACCGGGAGTTGTCCCGATTATTGTCACTTCGGAGTTGCCGGATCATAACACATAGTAGGTGACTATTGACTTGCAAGATAGGATCAGGAACTCACATATATTCATGAAAACATAATAGGTTCAGATCTAAAATCATGGCACTCGGGCCCTAGTGACAAGCATTAAGCATGGCAAAGGCATAACAACATCAATCTTAGAACATAATGGATACTAGGGTGTAATGCCCCAGATACAACTTTTCATATTCGTAACTCCGACTCTTGCCTTTTTCCGGAGATGTGATTTATTATTTCCTCCGTGCTTGGGTTTTTGTCTGTTGTTTTGCCTTTTGTTCTTGTTATGCTTCTTGTCTCACAGCATCATGCGCATTGCATCGGCATCGTTTTCATAAAACTTGCATCCGTCCCGGTCTCCTCGTTCCTTCCGTTGTCCGTTCTGAGCCCAGACACACTTGCACGCGCCCGCGGCATGTCCGAAATATTATTTTATAAGTGGCATAAAAATGTTCTCGGAATGGGATGGGACTTGTCGTGCGGTCTTATTATAGTGTAGACAGGCTGTCTGCCAAGTTTCGTCGCATTCGGAGTCCATCTGATAGCCCAACCGTTAAATGTATAGCGGTATCGTTGCCGGTACCTTCGTCGGACGTTTTCGGTCTCCAAAAATCGTGCCGGGCTGCCTTCTCCTCTCTCTTCTCAGTCCAACCCCCTCTTTGCACAACCACAGACCCCCTCGTGTGCGCGCCCGAAAGTTGTCCTGAACCCGACCCGCTCTGTCGTTACCGTTGGATCCGAATCATCCTCAAACATCCCGAAAGTATCTTCGTTTCTTTGTTGGTTTCTCCCTAGTCTATTTTTTCTGTCCGTCCGATTACGATCGGAGGGAGGAGATAGCCCCTAGCCTAACCTACCCGCTATATATACTAGTCTAAACCGAGACCAAATCCCTAATTTCTAGGGATCCTCCTAGCCGCCGCAGCCACCTCTCTCCCGCATCCACCTCGTGATCCTCCCATTCCCCATCGAGCCAATCGCCGGCCTCTTTCCCGATCCACCCCTCGCCGAGCCTTCGTACAGCAGCCAGCCGGCGCCCGATCCAGGATGGATCGAGGCCATGGTCTAGCACGCCTCTGCCCCCTCTGCCACCGAGTGCGACCCGCCTTCGTCTCCTCCACCCCGCCGGCGAACCCAGCCACCAAAGCCACGCCGCCGGCCTCGTCCCTGCTCGTGCCTCCTCCTCCCTTGGTCCTGGACGCGTCCGGCCGCCCGCAGCCGTCGCCGTCCGCGCCCGCAGCAGCCAGCAGCTGCAGCCCGAGCTCCTCTGCTCGCGCACAAGCTTCGCGACTCCGACGGCCCCTTCGTCAGCCTTGTCGCTGCCGTCGACCCGCAGGCCAGCGCCTTGCCTCCTCCTCCCGTCTTCTCCTTCGGCTTCCTCTCTCTCTCTAATCCCTCTCTCTCCCAGATACTCCGTCGCCATGGACGCCCGCCGCTGCTTCGTCCTGGAACGGATCCTCGTCGCCCCGAGATCGTGCAAGCTGTGGAGCCCCGCCGCCGCCAGGAACGGGCTCCCCGCGCCCTGGATCCGGTCGATCCGACCTTCCCCATGCCCAAGACCTCGCCGCCCCTTCGCTCTGCTCCCGGTCACCGGCGCCTGCTCGCCTCCTCTGCATCGCCCTGCTTCCCCTGCAACGAACGAGGAGAGGCGTCGTCCCCGCGTTGACCGATCCCGTGCCCCTCACTTCTGCGTCCAGGAGCAGCCCAACTCCCTTCGTCCACTCCAAGCCCCAGCGCTGTGTGGCCCAGCACCGCGCCAAGGCCCAGCCCAGCTACCGCAGCCCCATGCCGGCCTCCTCCAGATCTGACTGGGCCGAGCCCATGGGTGAGGCCACTCCCCCAGCGCCTCTTGTTTTTTTACTGATGGGCCTGCTCCAAGTTCAGTTTCGGCCCGTGTAGGTCTTTTTTCAGTTCTGTGATTTTAGCAATTATCCGAGGATTTGCAGTTTTGCAGAATAGTCCCCCTAGTTCATGCATTTAATAACTCACTAACCGTGCATCGGTTTGAAATAAGTTATATATGAAACTTGCTCAGAATTTCGTGTAGATTAATAATATCCAACTTTCATCCATGTTTGAAATGTCTAAAATGATGTTTGCATTAATTTGCTCCTATGCCATGTTAACATGATTTAATTCATAACTAAATAACCGTAGCTCCAAATCTAACAAACTTTATATGTAAATGCGGTAGAAAAATGCCTAGTTTAACATGGTGGCTTTACTTTGCATGTTTAAAAACTATAAAAATTATGTTTAGGGCAGAACAGTACCAAACCTAATATATGCATATGAGGAGTTTCCGGAATTGTTGTTCCTTGCTTCCGGCCTCATTTAACCTTGACTAGATAGGTAGTTTACATTTGCTTCACCTCTTGCCATGTTTAACAACATTTAATATTGTTTGGTACATAAACGAGATCAAACTAAATAATTGATGTGGTGCTCTGTCAATATGCATCCCGATGCATATTGAGCTCCACTTAATTTGTAGGATTGCTTGTGCATTTTGCCATGCCGTGCCTCATTAAACCGGACATGCATCATACTCGTTTGTGCTTCATGCCATGTTGTTGTGTTTGTTGTTTACTATGTTGTTTGCTTCTTTCCGGTGTGCTTCTTCGGGTTGTTTCCGACAACGTCGCGTTTGTGAGGAACCGTTCGTCTACGTCCGTTTGTCTTATTCATGGACTCGTTCTTCTTCCTTGCGGGATTTAAGGCAAGATGATCATACCCTCGAAATCACTACTATCTTTTCTATGCTAGTTTGCTCGCTCTTGCTATGCCAATGCTTCGATGCCTACCATTTGCTTGTCAGCCTCCCAATTGCCATGTCAAACCTCTAACTCACCATGTCCTAGCAAACCATTGATTGGCTATGTTACCGCTTGCTCAGCCCCTCTTATAGCGTTGCTAGTTGCAGGTGAAGTTGAAGATTTCTCCATGGTGGACAGGATTTTGGTTGGGATATCACAATATATCTTATATAATTAATGCATCTATATACTTGGTAAAGGGTGGAAGGCTTGGCCTTTTGCCTGGTGTTTTGTTCCACTCTTGCCGGCCTAGTTTCCGTCATATCGGTGTTATGTTCCTGGATTTTGCGTTCCTTACGCGGTCGGGTGATTTATGGGACCCCCTAGACAGTTCGCTTTGAATAAAACTCCTCCAGCAAGGCCCAACATTGACTTTTACCATTTGCCTCACCACCACCTACCTTTCCCTTGGGAGTCGCTCTCTCGATGGTCATCTTTATTATAGCCCCCCCCCCCGGGCCAGTGCTTGTCTAAGTGTTGGTCCGAACCAGAGCCACTTGCAGCGCCACCTCGGGGAAACTCGAGGTCTGGTTTTAGTTGTACGTAGTGTTCATCCGGTGTTGCCCTGAGAACGAGATATGTGCAGCTCCTATCGGGATTGTCGGCGCATCGGGCGGTCTTGCTGGTCTTGTTTTACCATTGTCGAAATGTCTTGTAAACCGGGATTCCGAGTCTGATCGGGTCTTCCTGGGAGAAGGTCTATTCCTTCGTTGATCGCGAGAGCTTGTCATGGGCTAAGTTGGGACACCCCTGCAGGGTATAATCTTTCAAAAGCCGTGCCTGCGGTTATAGGCAGATGGGAATTTGTTAATGTCCGGTTGTAGATAACTTGACACCAGATCCGTTATAAAACGCATCAACTGCGTGTGTAACCGTGATGGTCTCTTTCCGGCAGAGTCCGGGAAGTGAACACGGTTGTTGGAGTTATGCTTGACGTAAGTAGTCCAGGATCACTTCTTGATCATACTTTTATTGACCGTGCTTTGCCTTCTCTTCTCGCTCTCAGTTGCGTATGTTAGCCACCATATATGCTAGTCGCTTGCTGCAGCTCCACCTCATACCTTTACCTTACCCATAAGCTTAAATAGTCTTGATCGCGAGGGTGTGAGATTGCCGAGTCCCTGTGGCTCACAGATACTTCCAAAACCAGCTTGTAGGTGCCGATGAGTCCGTGCAGATGACGCAACCAAGCTCAGGAGGAGCTCGATGACGACCTTGTCCTTTGTGTTGTTTCGTTCTAGTTGATCAGTAGTGGAGCCCAGTTGGGGTCGATCGGGGACCTTTGTCGCATTTGGGGTTCTTCTTTTATTTTGGTTCCATAGTCGGACCATGAGTGTATTTGATTGATGTAATGTTTATTTATGTAATGGTGTGAAGTGGCGATTGTAAGCCAACTATGTATCTCTTTCCCTTATGTATTACATGGGTTGTGTGATGATTACCTCACTTGCGACATATGCCTTCAATGCGATTATGTCTCTAAGTCGTGCCTCGACATGTGGGAGCTATAGTCGCATCGAGGGTGTTACAAGTTGGTAATCAGAGCCTTCCCCGACCTTAGGGGCCCCATTGCTTGATCGTTTTTAGTGGCCGAGTTGTGTCTAGAAAAATGTTTTGAGTCATTTAGGAATTATATATCGGAGAGTTTAGGAATTCTTTTTACTCCTCAGTCCCTTCGTCACTCTTGCGAGGCATCCTGACGTAGAGTTTTGACTCTTCTCTTCTCAAATTTCACAAAAAAAATTTAGGATCACGCGGGTATCTTGGAATCGTTCCGATGGTTTTATGATGAGATCATTGTCTTGGTGCCTCCTGTCAGGGGTTTTGTGGAAGTGTCCCGGGGAGTTGAGCTCTAAGATGTTGTCATCATAATTTTATCGTTGCAGTTCTGGAATACCTGAGATTTGCCGACATTGAAAATCTCTTTTATGCAGTTGTTGGTGAGATAACCCCGATAACCCAGTACTGGGGCGAGCTCGGGAGTATTGCCATAACTCGTATAACGGATGCTTTTCGAAGGTTGAGGTACACGATTTCCGAAGGTTTCTTGGTTATGTGTTGACGGATGGATACAGCTTGGATGTAGGTATTGTTAGTTTGGGTGAGATATATTGCTTCCCCTGTATCCCCAACACCAGATTGCATAACCAGAAAGTTTCGGGAGTTTTATAGGTGGGAATTCAAGTAGCTCCTAGAATATCTTTTCGACAGATGCATGATATGAGATTGGGGTTCGACGTCTAGTGGTCCGCCTTTCCACGGTCGTTTTTACAGTGGTCCCGTTGTGTCTCAAAGAACCCTTGGCTATGCTGGTTCGGGGACACTTCGTATGTCATGTGCACTGCCTTGTACATGATGGTGCTGTACACTCGAGCCCGTGTGGGCCCCACCACGAAAACTTCAGACGGAATCTCTATCATATGTTTGTTCCGGCTTATTCTGTAAGCCAATCCTTTGTTTTGTTTTATTTGTGGTATTCGAGTTGCTTCGAGTCAAATGTTGAATCCATACCTTTCTTAAATGGTGTTCTCATATTTCTATGGGAGTGCTAATCCTTTCGATCATCGAGATTGTCATGTCAATTCTTTCCAACCGGTGTGCTTCTTTTCAAGTGGATCCGATCATTTCAACATTCGCAAGATCACCTCTCAGTTTTCTCAATGGTGTTTGTTTCATCCGTCCCAAGTTGTCTTTGTTTTCCCGCCCTCCCACCCCTTTTTCTTCAAGGACTCATTTATTTTAGTCAAGTATCCATTTATTCGTGTGAAGTCACTTCACTCTTTTCGATCAATGTTCTGATCCGGTGATCCCTCATGAAGATGCTCACGAGCTTCAAGTTCATCATCCTTCATTATTGTTTCTTCTCCGGTGGTGTTAATTTCAAGCTTTCGGTGTTGATCATATTTTTTTTCCTCGTGTCAAATGCTTGTTCATACCGGTGCACCTCTTAATCTTTCACTTCTCGCTTTTCATTTGTTCTGGAGTGCTCAAGATATCTCAGAAGACTTGTGTTTCCATTCTCAATCCGTTCAAGATATTTCGAGGTTGTTATCTCATTCAAGCCATTTAATTCAACCGGTGCAATCCCCCCTTTCAATCAATTGTTCAACAGTGTTTTCTTTTGAGTGGGCCCTAACCCACAGGTTTTTTTCCCAGGATCTTACCTGACTCTTCTAATTATTCTGGTGCTATTCCCAAATTCTTTTCAAAGTGTGACGTAAGAATGGATTCCATCAGTCACATGCCTTCTCCAAGATCGCTTTGAAATATTTTCATCGTTGGTTCAACCTTTCCAATTTTCATTCCGGAGTATCTCAACAATTCATGGTGGTTCTCATCATCTTTCTCAACTTTTGAAGACCGAAGAAGGATTTCTCTTAAATCTTGGTCCATTCTCTTGAAGATTCATGGTTCTAGCTTGATGCTATCCTCATAATTGTTTTGATTGTGACAATTCTTTTCAACCATCTGATGCATTTCAGGAGTTGCTTCCTTTCTTGATAATCCGAATGCCATCATTTCTGAATATTACTCATTCTCAACCGTCAACTCTTGTTCTCCAAATCTTACCGGTGATTCGTTCATATACCCTCTAGTCAGCTCATGATCTCTTCGTTCTCATGTTTCTAAATCGCCTCAAGTATCTTCATTCGTTTTCCAATTCTTCCCGGTGAATTGTTCCTTTGTTACTTTCATTTTCAATTCTTACGGTGGTTCGTTCAAGAGTTCTCTTTCCTTGGTTATCATATCAATTCATTCGTTGTTTCCAAATTCCACCGGTGGTTCATGAAGATTTTCTAAAGTTTGCGCCATATCTATCTTGATCCTTTCTATGAGAATAAGTAGTATGCCAAATCTGTTGCTTGTCATCAATTTAAATTGGTGAAGGATAGGCATGACATAATTCTTATTCTTGTTTCATCCAAGTGATTAATTCCTTCTTCCAGAGATTGTTCATGATGAACTAATTCTCGGTTCTAATATTCATCTTTTCTTTCTGGAGTTCCAAGTTTTCTTGGTTATATCGTCGCAAAGCTCCATCTAAATCATCACAAGGCTCACCTTGTTCTTTCAACTTCTCTTTCTTTCTATCATTCTTTTATTACCGGAGTTCTCCATGGAAGATCTACATGATGGTTCATCAAGGATTCCTTTCATTCTTCATTTGTTCTTCAAAATTTCTCTCGAAGCTAAGATCCGCCAAGCTATACTCAAAAGTAAACATGGTGCTCAACACATGTTTTGTTTTGAGGAGTTCAAGTATTCTTCATCTTGCATTCTGAAGTGCAATTCTTTCTACCTTATCTTTTGAGGTGGTGTCATGTCATTCTTGACAATTCGAGTTCGTGTTTGATGATTCATATGTTGTCAAGAATGAGGTAGTTAAACCCATCAACTCCTTCGAGCATGAGTTCTTCTCAGTCCAATCAACTTCTTCTTTGGAGTTATCTTGGTATAGATTTCACCTAAAGCCTTCCATTGGGAATGTTGCTATTTGTGGTGCTTATCATTGATCCAAGCTTTCTCCATATCCTTCTCGGTGAAAGAGGTTTTTCGTCTCTTCGTTGATCTCAAACGAGCAATTGTTTTTCGTTAGTGGCAGAATGTCATCTCATAGTCTTGCGATGTTTCCATAAGCCCACTACAAGCTTATTCTTTTCGTTGTTGGTTTTCCAACAACTCCGTTATAACCTTCTTGGAAGGGCGCTTTCCAAGTTCATTTGTGGCAGCAATTGTCATTTTCTTCTCCGTTCTTTTCATTCCAATGATCTATCTTCTATTTCTTCTTTCGGAGGCAATGTGATGTTGCTCTCTTCGCTCATCATCCCGAATTGTGAGGATCGTGTTTTTTTTCGTGCTTATCCATTTAACCGGACTGTTGTGTCATCTCTTCAAGTTCTTTCATCTTGTCAAGTTTTGCCTCTCTTTTCAACCTGAGTGCTATCTGAAATCCTTCTTACCCATTATGCCACTCTTTCAATAGTTCCGAAGGCAGTGTGTTGTTGATTTCATCAAGTATCATCCATCTTCTCAAGTTCATGTTCAATTTCTTCCATTTACAGTCGGAGTGCTGTCAAAATTATATCATTCTTATTCATTCTTATCTCGTTTCAACCAGAGTGGTTTCAATTCCTTCTTCTCCATTGTGCTCATCAATCATGTCTTTGCAACCTTCAAGTTCTCGTTATGTTCCTTGTTCCTCTTTTCTAACGGACTGTTTGCAATCGTGGTCATCTTCGTTGTTTTGTTTCTTTCAATTTGTTCAACCTCTCAAGGTTCGTGGTTTCACTCATTGGTCGAAGAAGCAACTTAGTTTTACCTCTTCTCTTCCTTTTCCTTTTCCCTCCGGTGCCATCCTAGATCTCGAGACGAGATCCTCTCGTAGTGGTGGAGTGTTGTAACGCCCCGGATACAACTTTTCATATTCGTAACTCCGACTCTTGCCTTTTTCCGGAGATGTGATTTATTATTTCCTCCGTGGTTGGGTTTTTGTCTGTTGTTTTGCCTTTTGTTCTTGTTATGCTTCTCGTCTCATAGCATCATGCGCATTGCATCGGCATCGTTTTCATAAAACTTGCATCCGTCCCGGTCTCCTCGTTCCTTCCGTTGTCCGTTCTGAGCCCAGACACACTTGCACGCGCCCGCGGCATGTCCAAAATATTATTTTATAAGTGGCATAAAAATGTTCTCGGAATGGGATGGGACTTGTCGTGCGGTCTTATTATAGTGTAGACAGGCCGTCTGCCAAGTTTTGTCGCATTCGGAGTCCATCTGATAGCCCAACCGTTAAATGTATAGCGGTACCGTTGCCGGTACCTTCGTCGGACGTTTTCGGTCTCTGAAAATCGTGCCGGGCTGCCTTCTCCTCTCTCTTCTCAGCCCAACCCCCTCTTTGCACAACCACAGACCCCCTCGTGTGCGCGCCCGAAAGTTGTCCTGAACCCGACCCGCTCTGTCGTTACCGTTGGATCCGAATCATCCCCAAACATCCGAAAGTATCTTCGTTTCTTTGTTGGTTTCTCCCTAGTCTATTTTTTCCGTCCGTCCGATTACGATCGGAGGGAGGAGATAGCCCCTAGCCTAACCTACCCGCTATATATACTAGTCTAAACCGAGACCAAATCCCTAATTTCTAGGGATCCTCCTAGCCGCCGCAGCCACCTCTCTCCCGCATCCACCTCGGGATCCTCCCATTCCCCATCGAGCCAATAGCCAGCCTCTTTCCCGATCCACCCCTCGCCGAGCCTTCGTACAGCAGCCAGCCGGCGCCCGATCCAGGATGGATCGAGGCCACGGTCTAGCACGCCTCTGCCCCCTCTGCCACCGAGTGCGACCCGCCTTCGTCTCCTCCACCCCGCCGGCGAACCCAGCCACCAAAGCCACGCCGCCGGCCTCGTCCCTGCTCGTGCCTCCTCCTCCCTTGGTCCTGGACGCGTCCGGCCGCCCGCAGCCGTCGCCGTCCGCGCCCGCAACAGCCAGCAGCTGCAGCCCAAGATCCTCTGCTCGCGCACAAGCTTCGCGACTCCGACGGCCCCTTCGTCAGCCTTGTCGCCACCGTCGACCCGCAGGCCAGCGCCTTGCCTCCTCCTCCCGTCTTCTCCTTCAGCTTCCTCTCTCTCTCTAATCCCTTTCTCTCCCAGATACTCCGTCGCCATGGACGCCCGCCGCTGCTTCGTCCTGGAACGGATCCTCATCGCCCCGAGCTCGTGCAAGCTGTGGAGCCCCGCCGCCGCCAGGAACGGGCTCCCCGCGCCCTGGATCCGGTCGATCCGACCTTCCCCATGCCCAAGACCTCGCCGCCCCTTCGCTCTGCTCCCGGTCACCGGCGCCTGCTCGCCTCCTCTGCATCGCCCTGCTTCCCGTGCAACGAACGAGGAGAGGCGTCGTCCCCGCGTTGACCAATCCCGCGCCCCTCACTTCTGCGTCCAGGAGCAGCCCAGCTCCCTTCATCCGCTCCAAGGCCCAGCGCTGCGTGGCCCAGCACCGCGCCAAGGCCTAGCCCAGCTACCGCAGCCCCATGCCGGCCTCCTCCAGATCTGACTGGGCCGAGCCCATGGGTGAGGCCACTCCCCCAGCGCCTCTTGTTTTTTTTACTGATGGGCCTGCTCCAAGTTCAGTTTCGGCCCGTGTAGGTTTTTTTTCAGTTCTGTGATTTTAGCAATTATCCGAGGATTTGCAGTTTTGCAGAATAGTCCCCCTAGTTCATGTATTTAATAACTCACTAACCGTGCATCGGTTTGAAATAAGTTATATATGAAACTTGCTCAGAATTTCGTGTAGATTAATAATATCCAACTTTCATCCATGTTTGAAATGTCTAAAATGATGTTTGCATTAATTTGCTCCTATGCCATGTTAACATGATTTAATTCATAACTAAATAACCGTAGCTCCAAATCTAACAAACTTTATATGTAAATGGGGTAGAAAAATGCCTAGTTTAACATGGTGGCTTTACTTTGCATGTTTAAAAACTATAAAAATTATGTTTAGGGCAGAACAGTACCAAACCTAATATATGCATGTGAGGAGTTTCCGGAATTGTTGTTCGTTGCTTCCGGCCTCATTTAACCTTGACTAGATAGGTAGTTTACATTTGCTTCACCTCTTGCCATGTTTAACAACATTTAATATTGTTTGGTACATAAACGAGATCAAACTAAATAATTGATGTGGTGCTCTGTCAATATGCATCCCGATGCATATTGAGCTCCACTTAATTTGTAGGATTGCTTGTGCATTTTGCCATGTCGTGCCTCATTAAACCGGACATGCATCATACTCGTTTGTGCTTCATGCCATGTTGTTGTGTTTGTTGTTTACTATGTTGTTTGCTTCTTTCCGGTGTGCTTCTTCGGGTTGTTTCCGACAACGTCGCGTTTGTGAGGAACCGTTCGTCTACGTCCGTTTGTCTTCTTCATGGACTCGTTCTTCTTCCTTGCGGGATTTAAGGCAAGATGATCATACCCTCGAAATCACTACTATCTTTGCTATGCTAGTTTGCTCGCTCTTGCTATGCCAATGCTTCGATGCCTACCATTTGCTTGTCAGCCTCCCAATTGCCATGTCAAACCTCTAACTCACCATGTCCTAGCAAACCGTTGATTGGCTATGTTACCGCTTGCTCAGCCCCTCTTATAGCGTTGCTAGTTGCAGGTGAAGTTGAAGATTTCTCCATGGTGGACAGGATTTTGGTTGGGATATCACAATATATCTTATATAATTAATGCATCTATATACTTGGTAAAGGGTGGAAGGCTTGGCCTTTTGCCTGGTGTTTTGTTCCACTCTTGCCGGCCTAGTTTCCGTCATACCGGTGTTATGTTCCTGGATTTTGCGTTCCTTACGCGGTCGGGTGATTTATGGGACCCCCTAGACAGTTCGCTTTGAATAAAACTCCTCCAGCAAGGCCCAACATTGACTTTTACCATTTGCCTCACCACCACCTACCTTTCCCTTGGGAGTCGCTCTCTCGAGGGTCATCTTTATTATAGCCCCCCCCCCCGGGCCAGTGCTTGTCTAAGTGTTGGTCCGAACCAGAGCCACTTGCAGCGCCACCTCGGGGAAACTCGAGGTCTGGTTTTATTTGTACGTAGTGTTCATCCGGTGTTGCCCTGAGAACGAGATATGTGCAGCTCCTATCGGGATTGTCGGCGCATCGGGTGGTCTTGCTGGTCTTGTTTTACCATTGTCGAAATGTCTTGTAAACCGGGATTCCGAGTCTGATCGGGTCTTCCTGGGAGAAGGTCTATTCCTTCGTTGATCGCGAGAGCTTGTCATGGGCTAAGTTGGGACACCCCTGCAGGGTATAATCTTTCGAAAGTCGTGCCTGCGGTTATAGGCAGATGGGAATTTGTTAATGTCCGGTTGTAGATAACTTGACACCAGATCCGTTATAAAACACATCAACTGCGTGTGTAACCATGATGGTCTCTTTCCGGCGGAGTCCGGGAAGTGAACACGGTTGTTGGAGTTATGCTTGACGTAAGTAGTCCAGGATCACTTCTTGATCATACTTTTATCGACCGTGCTTTGCCTTCTCTTCTCGCTCTCAGTTGCGTATGTTAGCCACCATATATGCTAGTCGCTTGCTGCAGCTCCACCTCATACCTTTACCTTACCCATAAGCTTAAATAGTCTTGATCGCGAGGGTGTGAGATTGCCGAGTCCCTGTGGCTCACAGATACTTCCAAAACCAGCTTGTAGGTGCCGATGAGTCCGTGCAGATGACGCAACCAAGCTCAGGAGGAGCTCGATGACGACCTTGTCCTTTGTGTTGTTTCGTTCTAGTTGATCAGTAGTGGAGCCCAGTTGGGGTCGATCGGGGACCTTTGTCGCATTTGGGGTTCTTCTTTTATTTTGGTTCCGTAGTCGGACCATGAGTGTATTTGATTGATGTAATGTTTATTTATGTAATGGTGTGAAGTGGCGATTGTAAGCCAACTATGTATCTCTTTCCCTTATGTATTACATGGGTTGTGTGATGATTACCTCACTTGCGACATATGCCTTCAATGCGATTATGTCTCTAAGTCGTGCCTCGACACGTGGGAGCTATAGTCACATCGAGGGTGTTACATAGGGATCAAACCCTAACAAAACTAACTCGATTACATGGTAAATCTCATCCAACCCATCACCGTCCAGCAAGCCTACGATGAGATTAATTACTCACGCATGGCGGTGAGCATCATGAAATTGGTGATGGAGGATGGTTGATGATGACGATGGCGACGGATTCCCCTCTCCGGAGCCCCGAACGGACTCCAGATCAGCCCTCCCGAGGATGATTAGGGCTTGGCGGCGGCCCCGTATCGTAAAACGTGATGAATCCTTCTCTCTGATTTTTTTTCTCCCCGAAAGTGAATATATGGAGTTGGGGTTGAGGTCGGTGGGGTCCCAGGGGGCCCACGAAGCAGGGGGTGCCCTAGGGGGGCGTCCTGCACCCTCGTGGACAGGGTGTGGGCCCCCTGATGCTGATTCTTTCGCCAATATTTTTTGTTAATTCCAAAACATGTCTCCGTGGATTTTCAGGTAATTCCAAGAACTTTTATTTCTGCACAAAAATAACACCATGGCAGTTCTGCTAAAAACAGTGTCAATCCGGGTTAGTTCCATTCAAATCATGCAAGTTAGAGTCCAAAACAAGGGCAAAATTGTTTTGAAAAGTAGATACGTTGCAGACGTATCATGGAGCTGCATCCAGCAATGTAATTTGCTACATCCTGCATCGATTTTTGCTGGAGCAAGTTGCAACATGATACATCGATGGCCTGAGATGCTGGAACCGTTTGTGCTGATGTTACAACCATGTTTTTTTGCTAGAGCCGACTGCAGAGTGCTACAACCGTGGCTGTGAGGGGAGCGCATGGTACTGGAAAGGGGGGGACAGCCAGCTGCTGGCAATGGTGATGGCCGGAGTTGGGTATGCTGCAACGACAGCTGGGGGCGAGGGCGTGCTGCGCGAGGTTTTTTTTTCTGCAAGGGGCACAACTGCCGTGCTGATCTGGCGGCAAGTTCGGCCGGCGGCAAGGTCGGCTAGCTGATACCTGACGGCGAGGGCAGCAAGTTATTCTACGGCAAGGTCAACGGTTCTCGCCCTTAGCGGGGTCGGTGGCATTTGATTCGCTCTCGTCAGTTCGCACTCACCACACTCCAGAAGCACCTATTAGTCGATACAGAAAGGGAATCTTATCCAGCGGCTAAAAGTCGTTGAATCAGGCGGCTGGGGCGGGAGCCAGCACCTATTAGTGGCCTTGGCCAATGCTAGGCGCTGGTCCGCCGGCGCTAGCTTTCGGTCGGTCACGTGCTAGCCCCACGATTCAATTACATGCAACCGTCTGATCTTTCTCCCCCACGTCTTCTTCCTCGCACGTTTCTTTTCTCGTTGTTCTCTGCTCGCACTGCCCTCTGCTGATTTGCAGGTCGCTCTTCCCCCTAACCATAGGCCCATAGCCCCAGGACCCAACGATGTAGCGCTGGTCACGGCGGCGTGCAGCGGCAAGTCGCGGTCGTCGTGGCGCGTGAGTCTGGTCTCTGGTGCTGTCGCAACCCTGCCCGCGTCCCGTTGCAGCACGTGGGGCGACGACAGGCGCCTCGCCACAGCCTTCCCCGATGAGGCTGCTCGTGGCAGCGAGGCCGTGTGTCACCTCCAGCACCTGTGGATGCCGGCCACATCACCTCGTTTCCCCGTCGCCTCCATCATTAGCAGGGACGTCACAGCAAAAATCCTTCAATGGTCAAAGCAAAAATCATAGCTAGTCGCTACAAAAGAAACCACTCCTCATCGCGGATCCAGCAAAAAAATCATCGGTTGTAAGAACATCTCCAACAGCCGCGCTATACGAGCGCCGGGCCGCAAATTAGACCGTTTTAGCGCGCGCGCAACGCGGCGGGTCGCTCCAGCGGGCGCGCAAAAACGGCGCGCGCTATAACGAGTTGGGCGCGCGGTCGGAAGCACTATCCCGCGCAGTATATTTCGGGCGCCTGCTACAGCGCGCGGCACATTGGGTCGTGGCGGCACACGGCGCTATAACGAGAAGTCTTGATCCAAAAAGAGCCATGATTCGCACAATGGGTGACAACGGCCTTGGCGGCATGGGTGGCGGTGGCCTCGACGGCTTGGGTGGCGGTGGCCTTGGCGGCATGGGTGGCGGCGGCCTTGGCGCCATGGGGGGCATGGGTGGCTTGGGCGCCATGGGAGGCATGGGTGCACCTCCGGCCGCCATGGGAGGCATGGGTGGCTTTGGAGCACCCTCTGACGCTATGGCCGCCATGGGAGGCATGAGTTTCGCTTCTCTTATGGGAGGCATGGGTGCACCTCCGGCCATGGGTGGAATGTCTTTCGATGTGCGTCCTCACACACATTCCCATGAAGATGCCGTTGAAGATCTTGCCAACACCGTCGGAGCTTCACGTGATGCGATGTGTGATGAGGATAGGGAGGAAGATTCATCTTCGGAGGCGGAAGAATCGTCTTCGGAAGATGAGGACGAAGACAAAGAAGATGTTTGATGTGTCTTTCATTTATGTCTTGAACTTTAGTTTGCATTTTTAACTTGGTTGGATGAACTTGTGGGCATGAACTTTTATTTTCGTCAACTTGTTTGTGACAAATTTCACATGTTCATTGCATTTTGATGATTGTTTCAAACTCATTTTGTGGCTAAAATGCCATGCCCGGCGAGTCGCGCGCTGTATTTTTGCGCGCTGCTGGAGCGGCACGCGTGCGCTGCATTATAGCGCGGCTGCTGGAGCCAGCGCTGACGGCCGCGCTAAACCAGCCGAAGCGCGCGCGACAAACAGGGTTTTTACGCGCGGCGCATAGCGCGGCTGTTGGAGATGCTCTAACATTCTCTGTTGGTGGGTTCCAGCAAAATTATCGCTTTGGTGTGGCCCAAATCGCAGCAAAATCAGTCGCCGTTTCCAGCAAAATCAAACGCTAGTTCCAGCAAAAAGCACCACCCATTGAGGATCCCCAACAAAATCGATAGCCGGTTCCAGCAAAAATCGCGGGCGGTGCGAGCAAGAAAAAACAACGGTTGTAGCACCGGTGCCGCCTGGGTATAAAACACCATTAACGATTCCAGCATTTCGGACTGGCGGTCGTAGCACCTCCGCACGAAGGTTCAAGCACCTCCGCCCCACGGTTGCAGCAACCCTCGTCGCCGGACTTGGTCATGAAAGCAACCACCGCCGCCCAGCCGCCACCGCCGCTGCAACTTTGCACGTCACCGGTTCACGGCCCGCACTACACTGGTTGCAGGCTTCCAGCCCAGCGCAGGCCGGTTGCAGCTCCCACTTGAGGTTTGCGTCCTTGCCGGCAACAGCGACGCGATCTCCGGTTGCACAATCATGCCATCTCGCCACCGTCGCTGCATCATCCATAGCCGGTGGTTGTAGCAGCTGTGGCCAGCGGTTGTAGCACCCTCGCGACCCGCTTGTAGCTTGTCGGACAGCAGCGTGGGTTGCGGTGCTACCGGCCGGCCTCGCCGCTCCCTTCAGCTAGAAACACGCGCCACGGGGTGATGAATCCATGGCGTAATGATGTGCAGAGGTATGATGTACGGAGGTAGAAGACGCATGAGTGTGTGGCTAAGAAGATAAGGGCGGTCGGGAAGATAAGGCTTGGGAACGTGTCGGCGTACAGGTTAGGTGGACCCAAGAAAAACATACGTGGGGCTGAGGGACGAGCCTCTGATCTCCACCGATCAAACGTCCCGCGCGCGACCGGCCCAACACTCGGCCGGTCCGCCGGGTACAAACATTTCCCTTTCAAATTTCTTAGCACAAATCGTGGGCTTTAACGCCCAGTCTTATCGTTTGGGCTCCCGACCTCTTCACTTTACCGCCTGCACTCACCACACTCCAGAAGC